>NW_025533629.1:590000-615803 GCF_020615455.1 Coregonus clupeaformis
ACGCTGATATAACGCTGATATAACACTGATATAACACTGATATAACGCTGATATAACACTGATATAACGCTGATATAACGCTGATATAACACTAATATAACACTAATATAACGCTGATATAACATTGATATAACGCTGATATAACATTGATATAACACTGACTTCTGATGTTATTATCACTTCAGAAAGGAAGGCCGTTTGACCTTGCCGTGGACGTAGGCTGTGGCTCGGGACAG
Source organism: Coregonus clupeaformis (assembly GCF_020615455.1). Lineage (NCBI taxonomy): Eukaryota > Metazoa > Chordata > Actinopteri > Salmoniformes > Salmonidae > Coregonus > Coregonus clupeaformis. Next base: position 590,237 of record NW_025533629.1, read on the forward strand.
GGGACAGTTCTACTGGCCCCTCACTTTACCCATGTGGTCGGGACAGACATCAGCCCCGCCCAGCTGGAGGTGGCTCTGGCCAATAGCAGCGCCCCAAATATCTCCTACAGGTGAGAAGTGGGAGGTGCATGCAGGATAGTGGACGGGACTTGCTTTGTTGTCATAGCAAGGTTCAAGGTCAAGTCCAAGCTCATACCGTGAAATGTTTTTTATGTATTATATGTCTGTCAGGAATGTTGGTACTGTTGACAGACAACAGTGTCTATTGGACAATAAAGTATTCATTCATTCCTTCTTCTTATTTAGGTGTAATTATCATTGAAACATCCCTGTAGTTTTAACTAGCAACATAACTAACTCAGACACTTTGAGGTCCAAATATCACCAATTAAACGTCCAAAATGTGTAACCATTTAACCAGTGTGGTTCCATTATCGTCACATCTCCCATAACCCCACAGGCAGTGTCCTGCAGAGGAGCTACCGTTTGCTGACGGCGGGGCTGACTTGGTGACGTCCATGACCGCGGCCCACTGGTTCAACCGTCCACGGTTCCTCCAGGAGGCAGACAGGCTGCTGAGGCCGAGAGGGTGTCTGGCTCTGATCAGTTATACCCTGGACATGGACATGGAGTACGGACAACACTCCCACACTCTTACTGACATCTGTCAACAGGTCAGATACCAAACCACTGAGGAATTGATTGAATTTATAAGATAATTAAAAGTAGTAGGCTGCTCCAGCAGGAGACAACATTACAGACAATCAACTGACCAACTGACTATGTATAGAAGTCCCACTATCTCAGTGTTAAATTAACAATTTCAACACTGGATCATTGGGACTCATATGTACTCTGTGACAGTGTTAAATGTAACACTCTCTGAGTTCAATGTACACTGGGATCTGGCCTTCTATGAAGTGTGCAATCTTTGTGGCTTCAGAGTATGAAAACAACGGGAAAGTAATACTACCTTATTCATGTCCCCCTCCAGTTCTACAAGATCCTGCTGCCATTTCGCAGTGCCCACTTAGGTACTACCACTGTCCCTCTCTACAAACAGATGTATGACTCATGCCCGTACCCAGACAAAGAGTGGTGAGTGCTGCTGAAAAGCCAAGGTACCCAAAGACTGCTATATCTTGCCGGCTCTGTATCTACTGTAACTATAATAGTATACTAGCATAGGCTAGCATAGCCTAGCGTAGTGTAGCATAGCCTAGCCTAGAGTATCATAGAATAGCATAGCTTAGCCTAGCATAGCGTAGCCTGGCCTAGAGTATCATAGAATAGCGTCGCTTAGCCTAGCGTAGAATAGCCTAGCTTAGCCTGGCCTTGCCTAGCTTAGCATAAAATAGTATTCTGCTGGTGTTCAGTGTTTTTTGCATTGCTCTCTCCAGGCATGAGTGTCTGCGGGTGAGGAGACCAATGCCTCTGAGTGGCTACATTGGCATGGTGGAGACCTTCTCTAGCTTTCGGGCCTTGCTGAAGCAGGATCCAGTGGAAGCCCACAGGTTATCCCAGGAGTTCAGGAACAGGTGAGCTTCAGCATTCATGTGCTAAAAATGTAGTGGGTCAATTAAATTGAACGTGCCTTTAGCAATGTTTACTCCATTTTTGAAAACTACTGTCTGCACACTTCTATCACAATTATGAACACTGGAAGCAACTATCTATTATTATTATTTTTACAAAATTCCATAAATACTGCAGTGCGGGTTGGTTTAAATTGAGCCCCGAGTTGAATTTCTCATCTCTAAGAAAGACTTAGTGACCTGATGACCATCTTCTTTGACTATCACTCACTCTGTTCCACTCCTCCTCTTCTGTCCTAGGTTGCTGTCTGTAATGGGGGGGAGTCGAGTCCAGAAACAGAGATCACAGTGGTGGTCAAGTATTTCTACTGGCTGGCCTGCAAACCTGCTGCAGCCTGTTCTGGGGCAACGAAGCAGCAATACCCACAGACCCGTGTCTTCACTTGATGTTTTGTGTTGCGTTCAATGGTAAAGAATAATGCTTTTTTTAAAATAATAACATTCCAACAAATAAGACCACATATTACATTCAACTTAAATCATTAGCCCATCAATAAAGTCAAAATGAAAAGTGTACCCACATGAACTCCAATATCACCTAAAGAAGATGTTTCAGAATAGTCTGGATACCCGATGAACTCAATCATTTCTTGTTTTATAAAGAAATAGCTTGTTAAAATACAATAGTCTTCTCTGGTTTACTGTAATAGTAACTGTAACTGGTAATTACAGTGGATTGCTTTCTGAACAGTGGAGGGAGTCTGATGTCTCCAACCTCTTACGAATGAGCTTACACGCGCTCCCTCGGTGTCCCTCTGAGTGTTAAGGCTGGTGTGCGTGCGTGCATGTGTGTGGCAGAGGAATGTGATTGAGAACCTGCCTGGCAGGAGTCAGTCTCTGACAGTGGTGAGGTCTCACCATCTGAAATGCCACATGGTGCCCCTAGTGGCAGAATAAAGTAATACTTTCCCTACCCCACCTCATAGTCCCACCTCATAGCCCCACCTCATAGCCCCACCTCATAGACCCAACTCATAGCCCCACCTCATAGACCCAACTCATAGCCCCAACTCATAGCCCCAACTCATAGACCCAACTCATAGCCCCAACTCATAGTCCCAACTCATAGCCCCAACTCATAGCCCCAACTCATAGACCCAACTCATAGCCCCAACTCATAGCTGCAACTCATAGACCCAACTCATAGCCCCACGTCATAGCCCCACATCATAGACCCAACTCATAGCCCCAACTCATAGCCCCAACTCATAGCCCCAACTCATAGACCCAACTCATAGCTGCAACTCATAGACCCAACTCATAGTCCCAACTCATAGACCCAACTCATAGCCCCAACTCATAGCTGCAACTCATAGCCCCAACTCATAGCTGCAACTCATAGTCCCAACTCATAGACCCAACTCATAGTCCCAACTCATAGACCCAACTCATAGCCCCAACTCATAGTCCCAACTCATAGCTGCAACTCATAGTCCCAACTCATAGTCCCAACTCATAGACCCAACTCATAGCTGCAACTCATAGCCCCAACTCATAGCTGCAACTCATAGTCCTAACTCATAGTCCCAACTCATAGTCCCAACTCATAACTCCAACTCATAGAACCAACTCATAGCTGCAACTCATAGCCCTAACTCATAGTCCCAACTCATAGTCCCAACTCATAGCTCCAACTCATAGCCCCACCTCATAGCCCCAACTCATAGACCCACCTCATAACCCCACCTCATAGCCCCAACTCATCGCCACAACTCATAGTGACCTGGGTATACCTGACCCACTAAACTCTGACTCCCGGCTTCAACATGGGAACGTTCAACAAGCCTTCTCTGAAGTAGCTTCCCTGAGACTACAGGGTTGTATTCATTAGTGCACACCGTAGCAAAACCTTTAGTAAATGAGCCTTTCTTATTGGAGTTCAGGTTATTCCCTCCCCGTTTGGGCCTGTTTGCTTCTTTTTGGTTCCTATTGAATACCCCCCAGGTCCTTTATATCAGTTCTGTTCCTCCTCTTCAGATGTAATGTCAGATGTCTACCGTACCATCTTCCTGGATTCAATGAAACATGGCAAACTCACTGGCTAATGTTTTCTGATTGCATTCCTATAACTCATTACAATCACTTACCACTCTATTAGATTCGTCTCAATAGGTGACCGTGTTTGTAAGGTGTTATTAGGCTATTTTAGGCTATATAGTCCTTTAGCCTACATCTTTTTTTTCTCAACACTTTTTTTGTTGTTGTTTTATTTTTACTTTTTTTGTTAAAAATAAATGCACTGTTGGTTAAGGGCTGTAAGTAAGCATTTCACTGTAATGTCTGCACCTGTTGTATTCGGCGCATGTGACCAATAACATTTGATTTGATTTGATTTGATCTCTACAACAGGAGGCAGCTGAGGGGAGAACGGCTCATAATAATGTCTGGAACAGAGCAAATGGAATGGTATCAAACACAAGGAAACCATGTGTTTGATGTATTTGATACCATTCCACTGATTCCGCTCCAGTCATTACCACAAACCCATTCTCCCCAATTAAGGTGCCACCAGCCTCCTGTGGTCTCTACATACTCCTTTAGGCTTTATCACTGTAGGTGAGATGTTACTGTGAGGTTTCACTTATTAAGCCCATCCAGCCATGTCATCTGTCCTGTTTCACACACACACACACACACACACACACACACACACACACACACACACACACACACACACACACACACACACACACCACGTGAACAGTTCAGCTGGGTACAGAATAGATCACACCTTCTCTACAGGGAGCTGACAGCGGCCATATTGCTATTGGTCTGGGCCCAGGCTTCAATTCATGTCCATTTACTGCAATCACATTGAGATTAATAACCCCATTGCTATGGCGAGCCGGCCTTGGGACTATATTCTGCCACTTGTGTTAAGGTGAGCTGTCAATCAAAGCGGCCTTTAACTTAATCATTTAATTTCTTCCATTCTCCTTCAGGGAGACCCAGGGCCCGCTGGTGTGCTGACTCATTCACTGCCTTTGTGTATCTAAAATTAAAACAAGGAAAATGTGTGTAAGAGTGTGTGTGTGTGTGTGTGTGTGCCTTCTCATTCTGCCCACCAAACAGTATGAGAATAGCTGGTGTTTTTGAATGGTTCATATCAGAGGAGGCTGGTGTCACCTTAATTGGGGAGAATGGGTTTGTGGTAACGACTGGAGCGGAATCAGTGGAATGGTATCAAATACATCAAAAACATGGTTTCCAAGTATTTGATGCCATTCCATTCGCTCCGTTCCGGCCATTACTATGAGCCGTACCTCCCCTCAGCAGTCTCCACTGGTTCATATTGTAAAGTATTTTTGATCCTCCTCTACACAGGTGTGTCTATTGGGATGTGTGACGTTGGAGTACTGAATCTGATAGTTATGTTAGTTGGTCAGGCAGCCAGTTAAGTTCTGTTCTCATTCATGTTTGGATATCAAATGAATATCATAATGATATCAACACAAATGGATATCAAAAATGATATTTTTATTTCACTTTTTTCATTTTAGTATTTTTTATTCTCTTTTTCTCTGTCTAGTATGAAATTAATAGATAATAATGAATACATAATCAGATACATTTATCTGTAGGGACAGTACATGCAATGGTAAGCTATGTAATTACATGTTACATTTTAGTCATTTAGCAGACGCTCTTATCCAGAGAGACTTACAGTTAGTGGGCAACATTTTTCATACCGCCCCCGTGGGAATGAACCCACAACCCTGCCGTTGCAAGCGCCATGCTCTACCAACTGAGCTACAGGAGGCCTATGACCAATCCATACATCACATACACATACGCATGACTCTGTCTAGTATGTATAAAACATTTCTAGGCCTTGAAGGCTCAAATTGAAATCCACAAGTGGGCAGGGATACTGTAAACGCCTCCTGTGTTCTCCAGCTGGTTTTCAGTTAACTCTTTCAGGATAACAGGGGCCACACATGCCCATATGACGGGATCTCTGCACACTGGACTGGAGGTATATAAGTACTGTAAAGGGCTGTGGGTGGGGGGCCATGGAGCCAGCGGTGTTGTCTATAGAGTTTTATCTGGCAGCTGGGGTTGAGTGAACTGGTTCTGATGGGGGCCTTATGGTAAGTCATGTTGGCCCTATGGCACTGCCTGATGGCCTGGTGGCAGATCCTGGAGACGTGGTTGGGACAAATCCTGGATGTTGTGGGGTATTTGGTTCTGGAGGTGGTTGTCTTGCTTCATACCCGGGTGGTTTTGGGACATATCTTGGTGGCCCGGGGGCAAAGGATGGCACTCTCCTTGTGTCTCTGGGATAGCATTCCCTACCACATGAACCTCTGGAGGGGGCTCAACTTTCTGGGTTTTCAATCGTTCCATGTGTTCTACTGCCTGCTGAAGCTCTACTTTCTGTGTGTTGAGCTGTTCCTGCTGCCTCTCCAACTCATCCCTCTGTTTCTGGAGTTCTGATGCTTTCTGGTTGAGATCCTCTTCCTGCTGGGCCAGGTGCTCCTCAAACTCCCCCATCTCCTGGTCTGTGTAGGCCTGGTTCTGCTCTAGGGTCTCCCAACTATCTGGTTCCAGGAATTCCTTTTTCTTTGTGGCAATCAGGAACTCTTCTAAGGAGACCAGTCTGTCTTTGTTGGTGTCCACCTCGTTCATGACGTGCTCTCTCATACGCAGGCGCTCCTCCTCCATCTCCACCATATCGTCCTCTTCATTGGTAGGATCATAGATCTTCTCCAGCTCCTTTGTAAACAACGCCTCCAATTCCTGCTCATCGAAGAAGCCATCTCCATTAGAATCATGCAGCTTGAAAAAGGTATTGGGGGTCGAAATCTTCAGGGTCAAGACCATCTGCTTCCTCCCACAACTCTTTGAACTGATTCTGGCTGCCTGGATGGTTGACTTTGGGATGGTCTGCATGTTTCTTCTTCATCTCCTCGTAATGTTCTTCCTCCTTCTTCCTCCCTTCATCATCTAGAGTCTTGAGGTGTTCGCTTCGCTCATGGTCTTTCATCATCTCGTACTTCTTGAACTCCTCATGGCGCTCCTTGTCATAGTTCTCCAGATCGTTTGTGGCTGATTTGATGAGTCTGTCCAGATCCTCCACTTCAAAGGTGTGAGGATTCATGTGGTTCAGGTACTCAAACTATTTCAGCAGAGCTTGGTGGTCTACTGCCATATCGTTCCCTCCTTCGATGTCTTGCTTGGCTTTGATCAGTGTCCGTAGCCGGCTAACCTCCTGCCTTTTTAGCTCGTCCAGTTGTGTCCTTACATGGTGGCTGACAAAGTCCAGCTCTTTGGCCAGCTTCCCCATCTTGATGTCCTCCATATCTGTGTTATGGAGCTTCTCTCTGAAATGCTGGTCTTTTTCCAGAAAATCAATGACTTCCCTGAGATAACGGTCATAGTGGAGTCCAGTGTCCACACTTGGTGGCGGCTCTGAGGCTTTGTCCTACGGCTGGTTCACCTTGGTCTTGTCCACACTGATGGGCACTGCCTCCAGACAGAGCAGCTGTACCATAAGCGCAAGGCAGCTGGTGTGGAATACCCGGCTACAAGACATCTGGAGACACAAGGCAACACTTTTTGGTTGGAATCCCCCGTCAATCGGTCGTCACTAGTTACTACAGTCAAAAAGTCATAACCCCCACCTATCTCTACACTTTCTCTTCTTAAAATTAGATTTTAAACCTAACCTTAACCCCAGTGCTAACCTTATGCCTAACCTTACATTAACACCAATTTTGTTTTCATTAATTTTTTACGATATAGCCAATTTTGACTTTGTGGATGTGCTATCTAGTTGGAAACCCCGGCGTCAAGCTAATTTAGCTAGCTAACTAGTCTCCTCCCTAGCTGATAGCTCGTCCTCTCATCCCTTCCTTGATGCTAGGAAGCGTTTGTTTACAGTGCCAGATACCAAGTTAAGATGTGTTCAGTTGTGAAATGAAGCATTTTACATTTAAAATGGTAGAATATAAGACAACATATTCTGATAAAGTATATTAATGTTTGTTTTTTATTAAAGGGCGTGGCTACTGGGCATGGAGATCTAAATCAAATAAAGCCTTTTCTGTGAAACACTTTATATACATCCAATCAGTTCATGTAAATACTTTGGCTGGTGTCCAATATGCCCAAAGCTACATTATAGATGTCATTGCATTGATTTTGACATAGAAGGTCATACACTCTACCAATACTATACTCCCTGCCCTACCCCACATTAGCCCTCTCTTGGTTGGCCAATTTGTGGTTTACAACAATACAATGCATGTTTTCAATTGGAAGTTCTAGAGCTATTGATGAGCCACAGTACAAGCTTAAATAGCCTTTGCTTTGTTTCAGAAGTAGGCTTCTGAAAGGTCCTTCAACCATACTACCAGAGTCCATCAAATAACAAACATCACAGAGAGATCACAGTCTTAGTATGCTGTTGGGTATCTCTGCTTGTCATTTGTCCCAGTTCAGTGTCCCCTCCATCATGTCTATGTTATCAAACAAACATCTCCAAGAGCTCAGGTTGATCCCTAGAAGCTGGACTCGGGTCAGTTTTGTGTTTCCTCCGCTAATGGTTCAGGTTAGAATTTTGGCAGGGCAAACTGATTCTAGATCTGTATTCTGTACCCAGGGGCACCTTCACCCAGGATGAGACAGTTACACGATTCCCTGACAGCGTTTACCCCTCCACACTACTAGGGCAGTCATGAGCAGAGTGACCAGCACAGGCACTCCAATGAAAGTCCCCAGGATACTTATAGGAGGGTCGCGAAGCAGCCTGCCGGTCAGAGCGCAGTCATGAAAGTAGTCCCGGTGGAGGCGGATGAAGAGTTCGTCTATCAGCCGGTTGGGCCAGAAGCAGTGCATCTTGAGGGCCACGAAAAATGTGCAGTTGGTCAGTTCCTCGTAAGGCCTGCAGGGGGGTCTATATTAATTGGCATCAAAATAGCCATTCCACAAAACAGGCCAGATGTCTGAAAAGTGTCTCTTTGAAAACAGATCTGTTTCACTTGTGGTCTCCAACTGACGGAGTGGGAAAAGGCAAACTAACAGCTTGAATTACTGGTGGGCATAACTACCATAGCTAGGTGGTAGGGGGTTAGAGAGGGGACATACCATACAGCTAAATATAACTACCATAGCTAGGTGGTAGGGGGTTAGGGAGACAACATACCATACAGCTAAATATAACTACCATAGCTAGGTGGTAGGGGGTTAGGGAGACAACATACCATACAGCTAAATATAACTACCATAGCTAGGTGGTAGGGGGTTAGAGAGGGGACATACCATACAGCTAAATATAACTACCATAGCTAGGTGGTAGGGGGTTAGAGAGGAGTCATACCATACAGCTAAATATAACTACCATAGCTAGGTGGTAGGGGGTTAGGGAGGGGACATACCATACAGCTAAATATAACTACCATAGCTAGGTGGTAGGGGGTTAGAGAGGAGTCATACCAGCACTGGAACTCCCAATATCATACCAGGGGAGCTACAGACCAGCATGACTGACTGAATATAATTAGAGCTAAGACACACTGAAGTGCCTTTGGTTTCCTGATAATATCAGAGGTGTTTTGACTGAATAAAGTTGATTAAATGAATGACTCATAGCATAAAGCCTTGGCAGTGTTTTTTCTAAATGTATTCTTAATTGGAAACTTTGTTCTAGAAGAGCATACATGAATTCAGTGTAATTTCCAACTCTCTTTGACACTGGAAACCCCCAAAGGTGGCTACTGTTCAACTTCTAATAGGGCATGTGGTCCTGAGCTGGCCGTGCTCATATTGAACACACACACACTGTATAACCCTGTGTCCCCATGGTAGACAGCCACCCAGAACCTGTGTACTGGTGTCACCTTGCACAACATCAGTGTGTGCCCTAAACCCAAAGCCAAGACCAGAGGGGCTGGTTGGGAAAATATTTGTTTATGCAAAGTTCTGTCTCTTTCTCAATCTCTCTCTTCCTCTTCCACTCCGCTTGTTCTTTCCACACGCAAAACAGATTTGACCTGCTCACTAAATCTCTCTCTCCCTCCCTCCCTCCCTCTCCCTCCTTCTCTCTCTCCCTCCTTCCCTCTCCCCCTTCTCTCTCTCCCTTCCTCCCTCTCCCCCTAAAAAAGTCTCCTAACCCTAAAAAAACTGGACACATTAATGTTTTTGCCACGTTCCGATTAAACGTGTCTAGAACATTAATATCTTAAGTTCTGACAACATGGTAACCTCGTTCTGGGTCAATTCGATTTCACATTAAGGGAATGGTCTCTTGGAAACATTCCTTGCACATCACAGGAACATTCCTATGAGGAATCCTTCTACAGTGGCTTGCAAAAGTTTTCACCCCCCTTGGCATTTTTCCTATTTTACAACGTGGAATTAAAATGGATTTTTGGGGGGTTTGTATCATTTCATTTACACAACATGCCTACCACTTTGAAGATGCAAAATAATTTGTATTGTGAAACAAACAAGAAATAAGACAAAAAAAACAGAACTTGAGTGTGCATAACTATTCACCCCCACAAAGTCAATATTTTGTAGAGCCACCTTTTGAAGCAATTACAGCTGCAAGTCTCTTGGGGTTTGTCTCTATAAGCTTGGCACATCTAGCCACTGGGATTATTGCCCATTCTTCAAGGCAAAACAACTCCAGCTCCTTCAAGTTGGATGGGTTCCCCTGGTGTACAGCAATCTTTAAGTCATACCACAGATTCTCAATTGGATAGAGGTCTGGGCTTTGACTAGGCCATTCCAAGACATTTAAATGTTTCCCCTTACACCACTTCGAGTGTTGCTTTAGCAGTATGCTTAGGGTCATTGTCCTGCTGGAAGGTGAACCTCCGTCCCAGTCTCAAATCTCTGGAAGACTGAAACAGGTTTCCCTCAAGAATTTCCCTGCATTTAGCGCCATCCATCATTCCTTCAATTCTGACCAGTTTCCCAGTCCCTGCCGATGAAAAACATCCCCACAGCATGATGCTGCCACCATCATGCTTCACTGTGGGGATGGTGTTCTCGGGGGTGAAGAGAGGTGTTGGGTTTACACCAGACATAGCGTTTTCCTTGATGGCCAAAAAGCTCAATTTTAGTCTCATCTGACCAGAGTACCTTCTTCCATATGTTTTGGGGGAGTCTCCCACATGGCTTTTGGTAGAACACCAAACGTGTTTGCTTATTTTTTCTTTAAGCAATGGCTTTTTCTGGCCACTCTTCCGTAAAGCCCAGCTCTGTGGAGTGTACGGCATTAAAAGTGGTCCTATCGACAGATACTCCAATCTCCGCTGTGGAGCTTTGCAGCTCCTTCAGGGTTATCTTTGGTCTCTTTGTTGCCTCTCTGATTAATGCTCTCCTTGCCTGGTCCGTGAGTTTTGGTGGCGGCACTCTCTTGGCAGGTTTGTTGTGGTGCCATATTCTTTCATTTTTTAATAATGGATTTAATGGTGCTCCGTGGGATGTTCAAAGTTTCTGATATTTTTTCATAACCCAACCCTGATCTGTACTTCTCCACAACTTTGTCCCTGACCTGTTTGGAGAACTCCTTGGTCTTCATGGTGCCACTTGCTTGGTGGTGCCCCTTGCTTAGTGGTGTTGCAGACTCTGGGGCCTTTCAGAACAGGTGTATATATACTGAGATCATGTGACAGATCATGTGACACTTAGATTGCGCACAGGTGGACTTTATTTAACTAATTATGTGACTTCTGAAGGTAATTGGTTGCACCAGATCTTATTTAGTGGCTTCATAGCAAAAGGGGGTGAATACATATGCACGCACCACTTTTCCGTTGTTTATTTTTTCAAATTTTTTTATCAAGTTATTTTTTCATTTCACTTCACCAATTCTGACTATTTTGTGTATGTCCATTACATGAAATCCAAATAAAAATCCATTTAAATTACAGGTTGTAAATTACAGGTTGTAACAAAATAGGAAAAACGCCCAGGGGGATGAATAGTTTTGCAAGGCACTGTATCTCTGTGTCTGATGGTGATAGACATGTAAACATAGGTAAGCTCTCCAGATGGAAAGATATTATAAAGACAAGGGCCTCTGCTAAACTGGTAGAGCATCATTTGCAAGGGCAGCCAAATAATACAGTGACAAACAAAGATTACATTTTTCAATTGCGAACATAATTCAAGTAAATGTAATTGAACTCAACTTTATTTGTATTTAGGATGAGGTGACTAATATAGATTATACTGACTGAAAGGTGTCGGGCCAGCTGCACCACAGCCTCTGGTCCAGGGCCTCCATGTCCACAGTGAACTTGGTCACACAGAAGTCAGAGATGGCCCTTCCATAGGCACCGCTGCAGCCGCTCACTGGGGGAAAGCCATGGGCTGCCTCAGAGGGAAGGAACATGTCATCAGATTGTAGTGTAGTTGTTGGAAGCGATCAGGGATGCAGCAAGTTTATGAAACAGTGGGTAAATGTATCAAGCTTCTAAGAGTAGGAGTGATGATTTAGGATCAGTTTAGCCTTTTAGATCACAAAAAATACGATTACATGGACAGGGGGCACCAGATCCCAGATCACCACTCCTACTCTGGAGACGCTTGATGCATACGGCCGAAGATCTTGATTAAAAATACCCTTTGTTAATAACCGTTTGATTGAGCCTGCCTGGAGTACCGGATAGGCAAGGTTTGCACTTTTGGGACCATTCCATTGCACTAGGCAAGCTCAATCAAATGCAGCTTCAAGTATTTTAGAGACATCAAGTACTATTTGAACCCAGGTCTTGTATGAAACATCCTAACCTGACCAGTATGGACTACCAGAATAGACTGTCCCAGTCTGTCATCCCCACATGCTTCAAGATGTTCACCATTGTCCCTGTACCCGAGCAAACAAAGGTAACCTGCCTAAATGACTATCGCTCTACCAGTAGCACGCACTTCTTTCATCATGAAGTGCTTTGAGAGGCTGGACAAGGACCACATTAGCTCCACCTTACCTGAAACCCTGGACCCATTAGAATGTGCATACCGACCCAACAGATCCACGGAGATTACACAATCGCCAGTGTTCTGAACACTGTCCTATCCCACTTGGACACCTGTGAGAATGCTGTTCATCAACTACAGCCTCACCACCTATTGACATTGATGGGGCTGCAGTGGAGAGGGGGTCCAAAGTTCCACTCTGCCAGGGCTCCAACCTGCTCCCTGTAGGCGGTCTCATCGCTGTCTGTAAATGAGCGCTAAGCCACTCAATGTCCACTTACATGGTCATCTATGCACTAACACAAGGTTAGGAAGTCCAATGGTGGAGGATTGTCCATGTGGAGAAATGTCTAGCTGGTGAGTTGGTGTGCAGCCCCAGGAGTTTACAGAGGTGTTCTCAACCGAACTCCGGAACTCCGGAATTCAACCAAACGGTTCAGATAGAAGTGGGGACTGTAACCCCACCAGCTATGGCCTGTGATTGGCTGGTCCCAGTCAGATGAGTTCCCTGGCAACCTGGTCCCTAACACAGAGGTGTGAAGTGCCCTCTGCCTGGACAATAGGGTCAGGCTGAGGTCGGGGGTTGGTACTTGGTAGCCTACCTCAGCTGTAAGAAGTCCCAAATGTTGTCTCTTAAGTCCCAGAGCCAAGGAGAGGGTTTGAATGGTTCATGTCTGAGAGTTTAATGATTAAAGTGTAAATTATTACAAACAGCACAAAGTACTTTATGGGAAACTCAGGGTCCCAGATCTGTTTCTGCTCTTTCCTACACCATTGATGTCCTTGTCAAGTCAAACATGTTCGGCATCGCAATGAGCGACAAGTTGGAATAATAGCACAACCAGACTGACGCTCAGGCTATTGTATGGGCTCTCCTAGTTCCTCTAGCCAATAGTGCACACTTCTTTTGACACTGAGAATGAGACCAGCTCCCACACAAGGTAAAATTGCCAGGGGTGACAGAAAAGTGAAACAGCAAAGTGCCCAATGGCAGTTAAATTACCATTGGACAGTAGCAAAAAAAACACAGATTGTGCCTTTAAAAGCACAAGGTTTCCTCAGCAATAACCTTTGATTTGAGTTCTCTGACTAATGTAATGGGAGAGCCATCTATAATTAGGCTCCTATTGGTAATTCCATCCTCCTGTTGGTGAATTGGGGACAACCCACTGAGCACATACCTCAATTAAACGTCTATTCGACGTTGGTTCAATGTCATTTCAATGGAATCACGTTGATTCAACCAGTGTGTGCCCAGTGGGAAGCCGAATAAATAGCTTTTGGTCAAACGCATAAAGATCAGTTCATAGAAAGCTTTGCGTTGACTTTGACTGCATCTTCATGCATTTGATGCTGCTGATTCATTCCGTTTGGCACAGATGTCCTTCACCTTGGTCAGCTGTTTTGTCCAGTATTTTGGGAACATATTTTAATTTTCATCATGATCATGTGTAGGCTCCAAGTGAGAATAATTTGAAATACATATTTCTAAGGGAAGCTGATGGCCAAAGCTAAGAGACCAGATGCTCTGTGTGAATGCTGTACAAAATCCTAAAGCTGGACACTTCACTTTTATAACATCAATAATCGATTAAGTTGACAATTGTGTAATGTCAAAATATGAGTAATCCTTAGCTTCATTCTACAGCACACATTATTTATGTTTTGCGTAATGGTCAAACGTTTGGATGACGCAATACGCGTTATAGGCTACATTAAACGAAAAAGGTCAATGTAACTCATTTGTAGACGACTTGGGACGGTTCGGCTATCTGCAAAGAATGCGAAGTGCGCCAGGGAGGCATATTGCGTAAATATGTAATAAAAAAAACAGCAAACAAAAGAAAAACAACAAATAGCATTAGCTATTATATATAATTGATCAAATCACACTTACCTGCCACACATAAAACAAGGGTTAGTTTTGTCAGCGATGTACAGTCTAGTGCCATAGCTTCTTATTCTGGATTGCACAGAAGAGACGCGGCAGTCACCGAACTTCTCATTCGTGTTCTTTACTTCAGTGTATTCATGCGCTAGTTCTTCCGACCTCCTTGTCCTTTGCAATAACTGATTCATCAAATGAATATGCATGCTGCAACTGAAGTCATTGTTCACGACAGTTGGCTATTTTAACTGGGGACAGGAGTGACACCCAAGTCGTGGAGCCATCCATAAAGAATTGGTGAATCGTTGCTTAACTTCCAGAAATAGGAAGTAGAGGTGCTGAGGGTGCTACACCCCCTGAAAAGTCAGAATTTAAAAAAGTATTAATTTAAAAAAACAAAGTAGTGCACTGGGTCTTTCTGCAGTGCAAAACATTCCTCAACAACCCCCCACCCCTGAAAAGTCAGAATTTAAAAAAGTATTAATTTAAAAAACAAAGTAGTGCACTGGGTCTTTCTGCAGTGCAAAACATTCTCAACACCCCCCAACTACTTCCGGTGTCTATGCTTCCATATATAATTCATTGTATTATTCTGTTGCTGTTGAGGTGGACAGTCTGCCACTGTAAGTAGCCCACAGTGCCCAAAATACCACAGAGAGCTCAAAGGACTGTTGACATAGCACAACGGACATCATAGGCTACCACAGCCTATGTATGATTTAGATTTTGTATTGTCATATTGCCAAGTTCTGAGATTTCCAATTATAATTTTGACCATATTTTACAAGTAATTGCCTTGTATATAATAGCCTGTGCTCTCTCCCACAGGTGGTGCATCCTCCCTAATTTATCCATCGGTTGGTTTATCCCATTATGCATATTAAAGCTTTATTCCATTGTTCATTCAATAAAGTGGGCAGTGGGAACAATATAAATCATTCTCAGATAATGCACTGGAGTCTGCTGTAGTTCTGATATTGGCCAAAGAGAAAGTCATATTTATTATAAGCCCTGCTGCTGGAGATGTATGCAAACGCAATCAATATGATTGAGGGTTTGTGATGGAGGACTGGCCACCCCTCAGAGCCTGGTTCCTCTCTAGGTTTCTGTGTTGTTACGTGTTAATAACATGAAGACTACGTTACCCAGCAGGCTATGCGAGGGGAGGAAGTTGAAGTATGCCTTGCATGGCTACACAAGGAGATTGCTAGCTAAAGTATCAGTTTATTAAACGTAGTTCAACCTAGGCCCCGGTTTGTCATTATTTAAAGGAACAAACATAACAGTTTCTTCCTAGGTTCCTGCCTTTTCTAGGGAGTTTTTCCTAGCCACCGTGCTTCTACATCTGCATTGCTTGATGTTTGGGGTTTTAGGCTGGGTTTCTGTATAAGCACTTTGTGACATCTGCTAATGTAAAAAGGGCTTTATAAATGATTTGATTTGATATGTTGTAGTTTATCTTGTCGCTGCTGGTGCTCATTGCTGTCAAACAAAGGAGTCTGCTCATAAGTTTATTCATATCACAAGCTTATTCATATCACAAGCTTTCAGCATAAGTTACAGGTGTCATGCCCACCCCGGAGAGCGACGCCCCAGATTGCAATGGTCGCTCTAACCTCTTCTTCCTCTAGCCCATACTTATAAACAATGCAAAAATATGGGTTGCTCCCTCTGCTGTCTAATCACCTGTCTCCCCTGGGGCGTCACCCTACAGATGGCTACTTTTGAACTAAGATAAACATTCTCTCCGATTCCACTTAAAAACATTAACAACGTCATAATCTTCATATACGACAATGTGAATGGGTCTTGTGTTTCCCCCCCACCCCAGAATCCAAAATATCTCCAATAAAACTGGATTCATCTTAATAGGATCCCCTAGATGGCAGCAGATAATAGCCAATGACCAATATGAGCGGCTGCTGTCATATAAGTTAGACCTGTTTGTGTATCATTGGTCTCTCTTAGAAAGAAAAAAAAAATCTCAAACCTAAAAGGGTTATTCGGCTGTCCCCCTTTGAAGAACCCTTTTTGGGTTCCAGGTAAAAACTTTTGGGTTCCATGTAGAGCCCATTCCACAGAGGGCTCTAAATTGAACCCAAAAGGGTTCTACCTGAAACCAAAAGGGTTCTACTTGGCACCAAAAAAGGGTTCTCCTATGGGGACCGCTAAATAACCCTTTTGGAACCCATTTTTCTAAGAGTGTAGTGGGTTAGAAGACATACATATTTACCATTACTAAGGCATCAACTACCATACATACAGTTGAAGTCAGAAGTTTACATACACCTTAGCCAAATACATTTAAACTCAGTTTTTCACAATTCCTGACATTTAATCCTAGTAAAAATTCCCTGTCTTAGGTCAGTTAGGATCACCACTTTATTTTAAGAATGTGAAATGTCAGAATAATAGTAGAGAGAATTATTTATTTCAGCTTTTATTTCTTTCATAACATTCCCAGTGGGTCAGAAGTTTACATGCACTCAATTAGTATTTGGTAGCATTGCCTTTAAATTGTTTAACTTGGGTCAAACGTTTCGGGTTGCCTTCCACAAGCTTCCCACAATAATTGGGGTGAATTTTGGCCCATTCCTCCTGATAGAGCTGGTGTAACTGAGTCTGGTTTGTAGGCCTCCTTGCTCGCACACACTTTTTCAGTTCTGCCCAGTGGCGGCTGGTGAAAAATATTCTCGGTGGGGCTGTGCCATACTTTTTTTTTCCTGTAACCATCGCGATATATTTTAACACAAACTGCAGGACAGCAGTGCTCAGTGAAACATTCAGTAATTATTTAATGCCAATATTAAAAAGTTGAGGCATTCTTACACAAAAACATATTACACAAACCCAAGCCTTTCATTTGCATTTAAAGTGAACTTTTCACCATTGGTAGTAAACAGGCAACGCAACAGGCATGCTGTCAGAACAGAGTGGAAAGTGGACAATAACATGAAATTATTATAAAGTTTATAGGAAATCTTACACTGTATAAAAGGATGTATAATATAGAAATGGATATCAAGTGGATGAACTCAAACCTTTGACTGGAAGAATAGCATACAGTATTTTATGATCATACTAAATGTGACTAATTGTTAATGTGCTCCAGAACTGCAACAATTAATTGATACAAAACAACATATATACAGTAATATTAGCAAAGACACTATTAAGACTTTCTAGAGTACCATATATAACTGGATTTTTTATGCTAAGGTCAACTATATACAAAGAAACATGCGGCCAGAGCTGCTCTGTGTGTGTGTGTCTGTCATCTTATTTGTACAGGAATTTTGCCCGTCTGTCCTTCTGAGTGGCAAACCTCTCAATGACCCTTTGATTAAAGTCAGGAATGTCCCTGACAAGTTTCTTCTCCATGGAGAGCATGGCCAGAGCGTTCAGGCGATCCTGTGTCATGCTGTTTCTCAGGAAGGTCTTGATCCTTTTCAGTGTAGAGAAGCACCTTTCTGACTCAGCAGTTGTCATGGGTGTGGTGATGAGGATCTTGAGGAGGCTGGCAGTCTCTGTGAAAGTGCTCTGAAGGTTGTTCTCCATGAAGAACTGGTACAGGGGCACTGCACCACTACAAGCCTTGAACTCACTGTTCTCATAGATGAGGGACAGTTCGGTTTTGAGCTTGGCCTTGTTCAACATGGGGTACGCCTCCACGGTTGTTTCAAGCGCTGTATCGGGAACTTCACACTGTGTTGTGGGAACAACTCTCCGTGCAATAGTGTTGCGCTGATGAGGTGCTGGGTGAAGGAGAACCTCTCTTTGGCATGACTCAGGATGGTATCACATACCTGTAAAGATACATCATCAGCTTTAATTTGCAATTAAGCTATTTTGATGCAAGTGATCCTGACTGACACATGCCTATGTCCAACTCAAGTATATGATTACCAAGGTGCTGATTGTTCAGGGTTTTGGCTACATACTACCAGGCCTGAAAAAAGTTCTAGGGGGAAACACTGACAATTACATCACAACTTACCTCTATAGCCAACCTCTGTTGTTCTCCTGGTCCCAGCATCCTCCGTCGCTTGATGGGCTGTTGCTGCTCGTCAGATGCGCTGTCCCCACACAAAGAGGGAATTGAGGCCCTGGGTCCAAAAAATAAAGTTTAATTTGATAACTTGCAATCAGACTTCTTAACTCACTGTAATTCCCCCTCAACACACAACCAGTGACTTTATATATATATATATATATATATATATATATAGACAGACAGACAGACAGACAGACAGACAGACAGATAGTGTGTATATACACACAAACTATGTCTAGTAACTGCTTTTAACCTGTGATGTACATAATTAACTGATGTTATTACGTTTTAAAGCCTTTTTCTATTACATTTGTGAGAGGGATGCAACATCATTTTGTTCTGCTGTGCACTTAGCAATAAAGTTAATCTTCAATAACAACTAGGCCTCTTCTAGAAATTGACCTGGTGGACACCTGAATAATTATTACAAACTGTGTAGTACTTTCCTGCATTATTATCAACGTCTGATTGTGTCTTCTCTTTCCTTTTAAAATACTAAAACAAATATAATTGTGACGGCTCTATGATAATCACTCACTTTGATGACCAGACACATTTAGGCTTTTAAACTGTTGTAAGTGAACTATTCATCTTTCTAACAACATCTTTATCAGCCAATAGTAAATATAGTTATTTACCTGATTGTTAGCATGCTGTCTGTGAACCTCTGGACAAGTGCTTTAATGAAGACAGGGTCGATGTTCCTCTTCTGCAGCTGGCTGAAAAGCATGTCCACATTTGGCATGATCTTGTGGAACAGTGCCAGGAAAAAACAGAAAGCCTCGTCTTCGAGCATCCTCACAAAGCCCCCGCCTCTCTGACAGTCGGGGCATCAAAGTTCCCAGAGTCTCTGATGGTCTGGAAACACGTTAGGAGGTCATCCCTGTACTCGTACACAGTGTTTACAGCGCGACTGTGGAAGTTCCACCGTGTTGTAGAGGCTCTGGGAGTCTATGCGCAACCACTTCGTCAAGCACGGTGGTTCGCTTGGGAGACCTGGAGAAGAAAGCAGAAAATCCTGCAAGGTCGGAAAAGAAAGTGCCGATCCTGGGGATGCGTGAAGTAGCCTGCTGCATGATGAGGTTCAGCTGATGTGCATAGCAGTGGACGTAGTGCGCATTTTCGTACACATCCACTATTTTACGCTGCACTCCGCCGGTGGCTCCCCTCATCACACTTGCTCCGTCGTAAGCCTGGGCAATAAGTTTGGCCTTTTGTCCATGTGAGAGTATGGTGCTGAGCCTCTCCAGCAGCGCTGTAGCGATGGTGTCGGGCGGTTGCGTTCTCGATCAAAATGAACTCGAAAAAACGCTCTTGGACGTTACTTTTTAGCATCGATGTAGCGTATCACAAGCACCAACTGGCAGTGGGTGGAAACGTCAGTCGTCTCGTCAGCTTGAATGGCGATAAAATCAGCACTCTTTACTTCCTCCAGGATGTAATCCTTAAGCACTGACAGCATACAGTCCAACAGCTCGTTCTGTATCGTCTTTGACGTGCCCTTAAAAACGGTAGCTGTCTTCAGGTGCTCCTCCAGCACACTGTCGAGGGAGGCAACAAAATCCACTAAGCCCCGGAAAATGCCGGGGTTGTCCGAGGAGTCAGTCTCCTCGTGCCCACGCAAGGCCAACTCAAAAGCCCCACAGAACTTCACACAATCGATAATTTTGGATAGAATGTGCCTGTTTTTATCCACCTCCTCATTGTGTTTCCTCACCGCAATCCTGTGGCCGTCATCCAGCTGCGTAGCAATGTTCACCCTTCCTAATACAGCTAGCTTTACAGAGTTGTCCATGTGTGCCCTGGTGTTCTCATGTTTCTTTACCTTCTCTGACAGGTGCTTCATATCCCTCACTCCGGTACCTGTCCATGCTGAATCTGACCCCGTTGTTTTAAAAAGCAAGCACGGAAAGCAAAATAAAGCATTAGCATCAGTGCACCCAGCTAGCCAAGCCTTCCTGGTGTACCAGCTACGGGAGAAGCCGCATATACTGCTTCCCTTTCTCGCTAGCCTGCTGTCTGATTGAGAGGTCAGGTTGATCTGGGCCCAGCTCTTTCATCCCGAACTTTCTCTGACAAAGTTCTCCTCTCAAACGGATCTTGGAGGAGAGATTTCACCGAGTTAGGGTTGGGTCTTGGAGGAGTAACGCTTTGCGCTCGCCATTGTCGTCTAGTAAAAATGGCGCCACTGGAGCCCGGTCCTTATTTTATCAGGGGCGAGCTTGGGGCGATAAAATAATCGCCCTCCTTGGATTCGAATTAAAATCGCTGATTAGCTACATTTTATGTCATACATTCATATCTTAAATTAGCAATTGGCTTAACTGCTACGTAGACCCGCCTCCTCGGGGCACTTTCTGTATCGCCCAGAGCTGACGAGGCGTTTGACAGGCAGAGGAAAGGTTGCGAATATGATTTTCTATCATATCTTACACATATTACTGTGTGCATTCCATATTTCAAACACACAAATATTGACATACTGATGTTTTTATTATTATTATTATTATTTTTATTTATTTTTTATTTTATTTTTTAAATAATTTTATTTAAGGGGCGGCGCCTAGCGCCCTCTATCGGCCAGCCGCCACTGGTTCTGCCCACACATTTTCTATAGGATTGAGGTCAGGGCTTTGTGATGGCCACTCCAATACCTTGACTATGTTGTCCTTAAGCAATTTTGCCACAATTTTAGAAGTATGCTTGGGGTCATTGTCCATTTGGAAGACCCATTTGCGACCAAGCTTTAACTTCCTGACCAATGTCTTAAGATGTTGCTTCAATATATCCACATAATTTTCCTTCCACATGATGCCATCAATTTTGTGAAGTGCACCAGTCCCTCCTGCAGCAAAGCACCCCCACAGCATGATGCTGCCACCCCCGTGCTTCACGGTTGGGATGGTGTTCTTCGGCTTGCAAGTGACCCCCTTTTTCCTCCAAACATAACAATGGTCATTATGGCCAAACAGTTCTATTTTTGTTTCATCAGACCACAGGACATTTCTCCAAAAATACGATCTTTGTCCACGTGCAGTTGCAAACCGTAGTCTGGCTTTTTTATGAAGCAGTGGCTTCTTCCTTGCAGAGCGTCCTTTCAGGTTATGTCGATATAGGACTCGTTTTACTGTGGATATAGAATCTTTTGTACCTGTTTCCTCCAGCATCTTCACAAGGTCCTTTGCTGTTGTTCTGGGATTGATTTGCACTTTTCGCACCAAAGTACGTTCATCTCTAGGAGACAGAACGCGTCTCCTTCCTGAGCGGTATGACGGCTGCGTGGTCCCATGGTGTTTATACTTGCATACTATTGTTTGTACAGATGAACGTGGTACCTTCAGGCGTTTGGAAATTGCTCCCAAGGATGAACCAGACTTGTGGAGGTCTACAATTTTCTTTCTGAGGTCTTGGCTGATTTCTTTTGATTTTCCCATGATGTCAAGCAAAGAGACACAGAGTTTGAAGGTAGGCCTTGAAATACATCCACATGTACACCTCCAATTGACTAAAATGATGTCAATTAGCCTATCAGAAGCTTCTAAAGCCATGACATCATTTTCTGGAATTTTCCAAGCTGTTTAAAGACACAGTCAACTTAGTGTATGTAAACTTCTGACCCACTGGAATTGTGATACAGTGAATTATAAGTGAAATAATCTGTCTGTAAACAATTGTTTAAAAAATTACTTGTGTCATGCACAAAGTAGATGTCCTAACCGACTTGCCAAAACTATAGTTTGTTAACAAGAAATGTGTGGAGTGGTTGAAAAACGAGTTTTAATGACTCCAACCTAAGTGTATGTAAACTTCCGACTTTCACATTTTTAAATTTTTTAGTCATTTAGATTATCTACTTTAGCAGATTAGCCTAATTTGTATCATATTTATAAAATATATATATATATATATATATAACCACAGACCTACCTTTAATAAGATGTAGACCTACTTTGCTTTTCCCCCTGTAAGACACAGGAGTAGGCCTACATTTTACCGATTATAAGCATAAACAGTTATTCAATTCACTGTGTGGACTACAGGGGATGCTACTGTATTACAGTTGGACCCTTGTTGAAATGCATAGTAAGCCTATATAGTTTGGCCCTCTTGTGGTTATTCGCAGTATGTTGTTAGAATCTTACAGAGACTGTAGCTGTAAAAGTATCATAGTCCATATACTATCTATACATCACATAACACTTTGACAGACACGGAGAGACCCAGAGGCAGGAACATATACATCATTAATTAATTAGAGTGTTTTGGCCATTTCTCTCACGGCAATTGTTGACTTTGAGAAAATATTGTATTCTTATTGACATCGATAAAAAAAATAACCATGCCTAATTGGTTTCACAAAATTATATTAATCGTTTTGCTCTAGAGGGCCTACGTGGGTGATGTGGTTAACCTACTTTGGTTTGGGCACGTCATGCTCTGAATGGATGCAGTATGCACAATTCTTCTCCTCTGTGTAAGGTTACGTGTAGACTAAAGGCCTATTCAAATACACCTAGTCAGTGTTGACACCTATTCTGTCAACAAATACAACTTCTGAAGAGAAAGTAAAATAGAAAATCACAATACTTTTCGCATACAAACAGTTATTCCGATGCAATTGTTGGCTATGCGCATTTTACGCACACATGGGGAAGATTATAGGCCAGGGTCTGAGACAGGTGTACTCAGTGCATCAACAGAACAATTGTATATCAATCCTAATGAGCCAATGAGAGAAGGTGATAAGTGATGTGGGCGTGTTTATTAAGCTCAGATTCGTTCCCTCGACCAATCAGTGGACTGTAGGAGGTGTTAGTAGCACGGAAGGGGTGTGTCAATACCCCCCCAGCCGTCGGCTGGATCGTAGTGTGAGGAGCAATTGCATTGGAATATCAATGGTCAAAACATTTGGTCACCATAAAAACTACAAACGAACCTACTGTTTTCGTCGCGTTTAACTTGTGTATCGAACTATTTGGGCATATGGAGGACGCCATGACGCGCGGGGGGGGACCCAGTTTCTGAAACTGTCAAGAGCCGATACGTTTCGTTTAATTTCCTTTTAAATAACGGGATACCTTATTGGACATGTGAGTTACGGGAGTTATCGTCAGCAACCGTGCAAAATGAAGTTTCCCCTGTGTCTTCGATGTCTCCTCATCACTTTCGTGGTGTTTAGGGCGAGCACTGCACAGTCAGGTGAGTGAGAGCAACAGACAGCGCGCTCACGCGCAAGGTCTTTGGCTATGGTATTTGTCGTTGTAAACTGCCCCAATAATTGATCTATAATACATATAACTGATCTCGCTGCTGCTGATATGAAATGTTGTTGTGAAGTAGACCAGTGTGTAAAATTGACACACTTTAAGCTGGCATGTTGTAATAGCCCATGACAGTACTGCAGTCGTCTTAGTAAACAAATCTGAAGTTCACAAACACGCATGTCATTCCGAAAAAGTGCATCACCGGATGTCAATAAAGCCCACTCACTCAAGATTGTCACTATTAATTAATCCGATCTGATGTCACCCTTTCCCTGAGGGAATAGCCTTGAATTAATATTGTCATTTAATTCGAATAGGCTACCCCACACACAGAGAGTCATGGTTTTGATAAAACATCTTAAGAGTTTCTAACGATAAGCTCCAGGCATTGATTGAAAATCAATGTGGAGTTTTCGATGAATTTATTATTAATTGCTTATCAGGTGCGTCGTATCTGGATGAAACGACGTTTCCCTTATTTGAGACAGTTGGGCTAATAATTATAACGCTATAGCCTAAATTGTTAGAGGCAATAATTCGTTTGCTGGTTGTTATTGCCATTATTATGTCATTACACAGTTATTAGACAGGCTACTTGTAATTATTAATATTGTGTAGCCTATATTTATTATTTAGCAGTGTTTTAGCCTATACATTTGGTTTGCAAACAACCTTGACTGCGTCAACATTTTTCGTTTAAGTGTCCTGTGGACCATGGTCTCATCAGATCATAATGTACCCTAGACTATTTATTTCAGCAAATGACCTAAATGAATAGTAGATTTTGGTCTAATGCTTTAGACTGAATATCGTTGCGGGCTTCCTTTCGTCTATTTAAACAGCAAAATACGTTTTATAATGTTACAATATTAAAGGTATGTAGTAAAGCAAATCGAATATTTCCCCTTGATATTCACTCTCCCCTCTGTGGTTTCTCTGCAAGCTGAAAATAATTTCAGCGACAGGTGAAAGAGTCCCTCTGCCGCCACTTGTTTGGTCAAATGCGCATGGTAGAGGCATTCACATCCGCAGGTTGCTGAGGCAAGCGAATAGCTCCCGCTCCCTCTCCCAGCGCGCGGTCTAGAGCGGGTCCCACGCTCTTCCCTCGGTGTTCTCATACCGTAGCCTACGAGCCTGTTTGTCCATTATTCATTTTGGCCTGCTAGTGAAATGGAGCCCGTTTATGAATCGGGTTTGTTGTCGTCTCATTTCGGCGTGGGGGTTGGCTGTGTAAGCGATCCAATTGAATGTAAAATCCATGGGTAAAATCATTGTTTTCAGAGAATGTGATTTAGCTGGCTACCGTCCATTTTCAATGTCATATCCATTCAACCGTTGAAAATGACGGAGCCATTTAAATAGCCAAATTATGGTGGCTTTCGAACTTTTCTACTATACCTTCTACTTTTCATTTTGATTAATTGAACGCCCTCTTCTCACCTCAACCCCCCTCCTCTCCTTTTTATGGGCTTTTATGGTTTCATTTTAGCAGTGCAAAATATGTGGACCTGAACTATCAGCACAGCCGTGGAAGTAAGGGTGCCGAGGCTGCTGCAGCACCCCTGAAAAATCAGGAAAAATAAATAAATATCAATACAATTATGATTATTCTTTTTTTAAATGTTATTTTTTCACAAAAAGTAGTGCACTGGGACTTTACCAGTCCTGTATTAGCGGACTGATATAGCCATCTGTAGCGCAGGCATTTTTGTTGTTGTTGGTGTATTTAAAAAAAGGAAGAAAATTCAGACGTTTCATTCTCTTATAGAACAGTACATCAGTGTTGCATTCAAACACAATATCCTGCGTTTCTTTCAGATGCATTTGTAAGATC
>NW_025533630.1:0-17500 GCF_020615455.1 Coregonus clupeaformis
ATGTATTGTCAATCAGTGTTGCTCCTAAGTGGACAGTTTGATTTCACAGAAGTGTGATTGACTTGGAGTTACATTGTGTTGTTTAAGTGTTCCCTTTTATTTTTTTGAGCAGTGTATATAAATAATGTTGATTCAAGGTACAATTGTATGGCAACCAGCTGCAATAGGATTGTGAGTTTTTCCCCAAAAAAGTTGTTGAACAAACTCAACAAAATGTGTGTGTGAAAATGTTGTTGACAAAACTCACAATCGTATGTTGCAGCTGGTTGCCTTACAATTGTTCGCAAATCATTCGTAAAAATGTCTTGCAGTGTGGGGAGAAGGAGCCAGAAAATGTTTCCAATCCCTCATCCTGATAGAAGTCAGTTTAACACCTGCTGCAGTAATAGAAAATGAATGAGTGGAGGGAAATGTCCCGCAGACCGCAGTTTCACTTTTATGGGCCTAAAACAGTGCAACTGGATATGATTTGGGGCTCTGACACTGTGATGAATTTCAGGCTCCGAATGCGGTCGTTTCAAATTTACAGTGCAAGCGTACATCTCCAGGCCCTGTGTTCACACCGTTTGTCTATTATAAAACACAGGGATCTATAGTGGACCAGGCCAGTCGAGGGCTAGCTAACACCCCAAGGCCATGGTAGGCCGCTAGCTCCAATCAGATTAATTGCAGACACCACAAAAAATGTCTGTGCTCAACAGGAAGTCAAATATGCTGATGTCACAATATGGAAAATTCTTTATCATCATTTTCAATCAATCTTTTAAATCAATAATTTCTCCACCTCCGTTTAGTCATGCATAATGAATACTACAAGATAAAACAAGATCACTGATAAAAATAAAAAATAAACTTCTAGGTAAGTGCAATCAACTCCCACCACCACGACCACCACCCACCCAGAGTGTAATAATTGAATGTGTGCATGTCATTGTCTGTCAGAGGTGAAATTGAGAAAGGGGGTCTGTCTTGGTCTGTCAGACTAACAGAGTCTACCAGAAGTTTATACTATGAGACAGTAGCTGCTCCGGCTGCCAAAGACAGTCTCTAGAAATAGGAGGAGGAGGAGAGGAAATATTACGAGCCAGGTAAATGAAAGTAATAACTCAATCTCGCGGTGGGAGGGGGGTGGGTGAATGGGAGGAGGACGGGGAGGGTGGGAAGTGGAAGAGTGCTGAAATTGACATAATGAGGGAAAATAAAGAAAATAAAAGACAATTCGTCTGTTAAGGTCTGCTGAGTGCCAGGCGCTGAGGGAACAGTGAAAGCTAGGCACGAGCGAGCCAGAGAGAGGAACAAAAGCATACTTGTATAACTGAATAATAATTCTCTGGCTTGCTCCGTTTCCGAGAGTAGTTATCGACATCATTGCTACATAATTTTAAGATGAACAGTGCTCAGCTGCTTCCCTAAAGCACTTTAGACCACATCCTAAATTATTCTGGGAAGAGAGAGGCCATTGATGATGGTTAAGTATCCACTGCATTATACACACTGACACATTTCACTTTAGTGGATTTCACTGAGTTACTGGATCTTCGCTCTAGAACCCCTAAATGTAAGGTAGGCTACACGACTGTTGTTTAAAACAGCTGTGCACTAAATACTTAAAAGGTAGCTACATTCTGAAATCTGGTTCAATTATTATTTAAATTCTTGAATATATGCCAGAATCCCATAATGTCGCTTTCCCAGGCATGGAAACCAACCACTAGTAAAGAAACTGGATTGGTGTGATCAATTGAATAACTTTGTGACCAACAGGAGAACCAAAGCTGTAATTTATCTCACAATGATCACAATGCAGGGTGGCCAGCTCTATGGCCCAAATCCCACTTTGTTATTCTGGGTCAGGAGCCCTGGGGACCCCCCTGTCTATCAGGACTCTATAGAATGGAGAGTGGACTTAGTCTGAGGGAGGAGGGTTGCCAGATATTCTACCACTAATCCCCCCTGATTAATGTAGCTTTAACTCCCCCTTAAACAATTACCATTCCACTGACCTCCGACGATGACTCTTGAGAGTGGCTCACTTTAAAGATGAAAGAGTATTGGTTACATACCGCTGGAAAGCCTACGCCTATAAACTGAACAACTAAACTGTCAGGGAAATACAAGTAGAAGAAAAACAAACACGCCATATCTGCACACAAACTGTGTTTTTGTGTGTGATAATGCACTTATGAATAGCCCAGCCAATATGGATTACAGGGTTATTGAATCTGGCAACCCTTTTTTTAATCTAAGGGACTTATCAGGGGTATCCATGGGGAGTGTGATGGTGCGCTGAGTGTGTGTTGGGCTGTGTTGTGTACCCCACACACACACACACTATAATTAATCAATAATTCAGCCGCACCCGCTGAGGGAACAAATCACACCCCACCAAAGAGTCTCAGTCTTTTCATTTCTCCAAAAAGGTAAAGAAAAAAAGTGCCTGGGTAAGTCTAGGTAATTATAACCAGAGGTTAAGTTGGACTTCTTATCAAATCTAACCCCTGCACATTCACTCTCCTTATTTTCTTAGCACACACTGTTATCCAGGGTGACTTTGTCCGTTGGCTGTAAAATGTGCCAGACGTGTTCACACCCACTGATAAGGGCTGGAGGTTTTTCTAGAGAATTACTTCAGGGACTTCAACAATGTTACCTTATACAAGGTCAATTCACAACCCAGGCAGTCTCACTTTTGGTAATAGATTCCCATGGCTAACCGGCAGGTGAAAGCAGCTTCTCCAATCAGCAGAGTATATCAGTCTCTCTCACACCTCTGATTTTCACAGGTATTCTGCACCCTGCAACAAAAAAAGTCCAAAAGGGCTGTTTGACTAGTAACTAATTAAATCAGTTCAATGCCATGGACACCAACAGGTATCTGCAAATTACAAATGTTTTTCAGTTGACACATAAACCTACCATCCAGTGGAGGTTTCGTAACTTTAGCCCACACAAGTAGTTTTTGCTAGTAGTGGCTAACAGGTGGCTAACAGGCTAGCAGGTGGTTAACAGGCTAGCAGGTGGTTAACAGGCTAGCAGGTGGTTAACATTATTTTAATTTTATTTTAGTCATTTAGCAGACGCTCTTATCCAGAGCGACTTACATGAGCAATTAGGGTTAAGTGCCTTGCTCAAGGGCACATCGACAGATTTTTCACCTAGTTGGCTCAGGGATTAGAACCAGCGACCTTTCGGTTACTGGCACAACGCTCTTAACCACTAAGCTACCTGCTATGGGGTGGTAAACAGGCTAGCAGGTGGCTAACATGGGGTGGCTAACAGGCTATGGTGTAGCTAATAAGCTCCCGAAGTGGCACAGCGGTCCCAAGGCACGGCATCTCAGTGCTAGAGGTGTCACAACAGACCCTGGTTCGATTCCAGGCTGTATCACAATCCGGCCGTGATTGAGTCCCACAGGGCGGTGCACAATTGGCCCAGGTCGTCGGGTTTGGCTGGGGTAGGCGCATTGTAAATAAGAATTTGTTCTTAACTGACTTGCCTAGTTAAATAAAGGTTCAATAAAATATCAAATAAAAATAAGCAGGTAGAATGGATTCTCCTCAGGTCCAGACTGTGGTGCAGTAGCTAACGCTCCAGACCTCCATACTCTCCTCAGCCAGATAGAGGAGAGCACAGAAGGCAAGCCAGTTCTTGTACACAGGGCCAGAGCCATATACACAGCCAATGTGTACTCTGCACAAGGCCATGGCCGAACTGAACCAATAGAAAATATTTCCAAGACAGTGTACTAGCAGTGCGTGAATGAGGTAGATCAGTCTTGATGGAGCTAAAAGCTACATGCAAGCCTAACACACACACTGTCGGTGGTACTACACAGCCTGCAGGTGAAAAGCATATTTAAATCGGTGATCCCTTCTCTAGAGGCATAGCACAAGGTCAATAACACGTGCATTTATTCAGCAGAGGTACAGTTTTACGACAACATGCTATAAATTCCCCTTCAAAGTAAAACAGAACACTTGGGCCTCGTCTCCCTATGTGGTGCTAACACAAAAAACAGCCTGGAGGTAGAAGAAGAGGCATATTTTAATAATCTGCCCCTGAAGACCTCTGTCTCTGCTGTGCTTGCTCTTTGAAGTCTAGACCGGGTTTACTGTAAAAGCACTTTGTGACAACTGCTTAATGTGCTGGTGTAGAAAAGGCTTCATTCATTTAACCGATCAATTGATTGATTGAGGGATACCCCCTGTCTCTCTCTCTCTCTCTCTTTCTCACACACACACACACAGAGAAGGATACTCTCGATGCTGCGGATGTCGACGGCAAGGATCTTTGGCTTGCTGGCCTTGTTCCTCTTGGTTTGGCCCCCACCGACAGCTCACACAGGTAATGAGGTCCTCGGCTGAGATACAGGGGGACACCGCTTTCAGGTCACTCAGCGCCAGGGGCTCCCGTGACTGGAGAGAAGGAGATAAGAGAGGGAGAGAAAGTTATTAGACCCCTCAGGTAGAATAGGTTCCCTCAGAATACGGTTTGTTATTTAGTTGGCCAGCAAACATCGAATTCTCATAGGAAGACTTTAATATCTTGCCTCCCGAGTGGCGCAGTGGTCTAAGGTTTCACTGCGGAGTGCTAGCTGTGCTACTAGAGATCCTGGTCAATCCAGGCTCTGTAGTAGCGGCGGCCGCGACCGGGAGACAATTACAATTACAATTACAATTTAGTCATTTAGCAGACGCTCTTATCCAGAGCGACTTACAGGAGCAATTAGGGTTAAGTGCCTTGCCAAGGGCACATCGACAGATTTTCACCTAGCGTGGGGATTAGAACCAGCGACCTTCGGTTACTGGCACTACGCCTAACCACTAGCTACCTGCCGCCCCATGGGGCGGCGCACAATTGGCCCAGCATCGGTCCAGGGTAGGGGGAGGTAATGGCCGGCAGGGATGTAGCTCAGTTGGTAGAGCATGGCATTTGCAACGGCAGGAGTTGTGGGTCTCGATTCCACGGGTATGAAAAAAAAAAATAATGTATGCAATCACTAACTGTAAGTCGCTTCTGGATAAGAGCGTCGCTAAATAACTAAAATGTAAATGTAAAATGGTGACAATAACAGCATTCAGTGGACAGTACAATAGCTTTGTCAGTCTTTTGTAAATATGTAAATACTGTATGTAGTTCTCTAGAAGGACACAAAACTGTATCAGTACCATTGCCGGCAAAGCAGAAAATATATTGACTCGAGGACAGAGGATTTTGGAGAGGCACTCTCGTTTCCAGTCTACACTACAGGATAATGCTGCCCTGGAGGTGACAGAGCAGACAGGCTCTGATCAGCAGTGTTAATGGGGAGGGCCTAGCCAGGGAGTCCATTGGTACTGTGGCTATTTGTCATCAAAGCCTTGAGAGTATAAGCAGGTTTTAGGAGTCTGTGTGGCAGGGACAATGATGGCACTCAGGTGCCGGTATCTCTTGTGAACAGCGGCAGCCTGAGGAGGAATCGGACTTAGCTTTCCCTTTATAAGCAGTCTTGACATCTCTAGGGGTGCGCCACTGAAGTTCTGCGTTCCAAATTACTCATGTATAATGTCACCTAAACCTTAAAGCTCCCACGAAAAATCTTGGAAATATATCAAATTACAGTATCTACGGCAATACATGGCAAGGACAGGTGATATGCGTCAATGCATCATCTGAAGTAGAACTTTTAGACGGATGGCGACGCCTTTGGCAGTTGAATGTATTCAAAAAAAGATATCCTCCTCGGGATTCAGCACAAATCAAGTTGTAAAGACCCCTCATGTTCACTGACGGCGGGAGGAGAGAGAGAGCGAGTGGAGAGAGAGAGGATGGAGATAGTGGGATGATTGATAGTGGTATATGCATCAACGAGGCCCGATGATCTGCTGGCACAGATCACACATTTCACCTGGCTGTCATGAGTCATTGGGAAGCACGGAGCATGAACGAGAGAGCAGGGGTGAGAGGAAGAGAGAAAAAAGAGAGAAAGAGCCATAAAGAGAGAATGAAGAAGAGAGAACTCAAAAAATACAAGGGGCAAACAAGGAGAGGATGAAGATGAAGATGAAGAAGAGTGCTTTACTCATACAAACGAGAGGCTGTTCACTATCATTAGGTTCAGTGGGTGTATTTCATTCACTTAACTGTGCAGTCATTGAATGGGAGGGAGGCACTCAATGATTTAAGACCTCAGAGTGTCTTTGCAACGCATACAACCACACAGAGTTGAACTAAAACACACACCAGAAAAAAGGCTCTGAATGAGCCAAACAAACAATCAAATCAGACAACGTGTCTTGCTTGAAGGAATGCTTTTAAAAGATGACTGCTCTCTTCTGTTCAGAGAAGACACAACAGCATCACATTAGGTGTAGTGTTGGTTGGCATCTACGTTACGGTACAACATGAGGTGAGTGGCAGGCGGTTGCCGTGCCAACCTGAAGGAGTCAACGTAGACACTAATCAGTTCGAACACATCGTTGGCAATAATTGATTGACAGGCTAATGTTTTGAGAGGAGGAGATGTTATGTTTTGGTAGTAGTGGCACCAGGATGGTTGGCCGCTGTGATGTCTGAGGTAGAGGGGTCGCCAACCAGCCATTAGAATGTTTTCACACTTTTAACAGTGTTAGTTTTCATCCGCTGTTGTACAATATGATATAAAACACAGGAAAAACTGAATTTTGACTGCACTGGGCCTTTAAGGCCCATAAGTCAACATGTACGTGTTCCTCCAGCTTTAGTACTGGTACCCCGTGTACATAGCCACGTTATCGTTACTCAATGTCTTTTTAATCCTCGGGTTATTTTTTTCACTATTCTTTTTCTATTTTCCTCTCATCATTGTTGGGAAAGGACCGTAGGTAAGCATTTCACTGTTACACGGATTTTAAAAAAAGGTGCCATCTAAAACCTAAAAGGGTTCTTCGGCTGTCCCCATAGGGAGAACCCCTTTTTAGTTCTAGGTAGAACCCTTTTGGTTCCAGGTAGAATCATTTTGTTCCATGTAGAACCCTTTCTACAGAGGGTTCTACAAGCAAGTGACAACTAAAATTTGATTTGAAGTCACTAAACAGCCATGACTGATAGGACTCCATAAAGAGGTAATAACGGCTGTACAATGATTACACAAACACGCACACACACACGCACAAGCACAGCCACGGGCACACACACACACAAACAGACTGTCTGACTGAAGCACTGACACCAACACAACAAATAGTTTGCATTAGCACAGGCAAACAGTAAGCACCTTATCCAAACAGGAGTGCGGAAGTAGGAGAATGACTGATAAGAGCAATCCATTATGATGATAACTATTGCTTTAATGTTTTGAACTGGATGATGTCAGAAAAGAGATGCCACGATCAATATAAAGCTCTTTAAACC
Source organism: Coregonus clupeaformis (assembly GCF_020615455.1). Lineage (NCBI taxonomy): Eukaryota > Metazoa > Chordata > Actinopteri > Salmoniformes > Salmonidae > Coregonus > Coregonus clupeaformis. Next base: position 7,372 of record NW_025533630.1, read on the forward strand.
TAGGCCTATACTGCATTAAGAGAGGACTAAGAAATGCCATACATTTTTATGATTAGACAGCTTTAACCTACTCTATACACACATACACACACACCAGTATGAACCCCCACACACACTATACACACACACACACACACACACACTACACACAACAGTATACACACACACAACAGTATGAACCCACACATACACACACACACAACAGTATGAACCCACACCCACACACACACACACAACAGTATGAACCCACACACACACACACACACACACGCACACACACTATACACACTATACACACACACACACACTACACACAACAGTATACGTGATGGGGCCTAACTGGAGACACTGATAATAATAATTTAAGAATGGTGGTCCTCTGTAGCTCAGTTGGTAGAGCATGGTGCTGGCAACGGCAGGATAGCGGGTTTGATTCCCGGGACCACGCGTAGGGGAAAATGCATGCACGCATTGATTGTAAGTCGCTTTGGATAAAAGTGTCTGCTAAATAGCATTATTATATAATATAACGACCCAGGCCCTGTTCAGTAGGGAGAAAGCATTTTGAAATGGTGCGAAACAGGGAGAACATTTTCACATTTGTCCAATACCTATGCAGATTTGTACTCTGTTGCGAAAACACTTTGTGACAGTGTGCACTACTGAACATTCGACCCAGAGCTTGTTTTTCTCACCAACATTTACTGTGCAGAGGAACCTGATAGCCCCTATTGGTTTACATGATCAACTGCATGGGAACATGAATGTACAGTACAATAGCTACAACGGCCATCATGGTGATAACCAGTTTAGACTGAGGTCTAGTGATAATGAATAGCTAACAGCTGTCTTGTACAATCACCATGCAGGGATTGGTCATCACAATATGAACTCCCATACATACAGGGCAATTATCCCTCAGTGTAACTCTATACGGCAGGCATTTTCAATTACTCCCATTATAGTCATGGTGACGTACAGACATACAGTTACAGTATTACCGTACAGTCAGCATTAGCACAAATGCTGGCATATTTTCTCAAGGCATGACCCTATCCCCATCAAGGATTTCAGTGTAAATTGCAGTCGCGACAGACCAGATTAATTCAAATCAGAAACTGATCAGAAAATGGCTAACTTGATACCTGGGAGCCGCTATGAATCCATTAAGGAATAACCTTCACAAAGAAATAAAGGATTCCAAAGGATCTAGGATCAGTTTTTCCTTTTAGATCATATTGAATAAGATGATATGTGGATGGGGAGGGGGGATCCTAGAACAGCACTTTATAAATACTGGACCCCAATGTGTTTTATGTTCCATGAATGGCCACGCAGCAGTTACCAATGTTCGTCTCAACTAAAGTGAAGTAACTTTTCTGGCAGCATGGGCAAGCAGAGCAGGGTGGCACTTTTCATAAAATGACTGTGTGTTTTTGCTGACAGACAGACTCGAGCTAGGGGCCCAGAGCGGAGCCGGGTCCTGGGTCCTACAGTAAACACTTCATTTCTCTGGTGTCATGAAAACAGGATCTGTCCGGATTTAATGAAATGTTCTTTGGGAAATTGAATAAATTACTCACTGCTCGCTATAGGGCATACATTCAACCATAGCAGATATGAACTCAACACACATATTGAGAAATAAAATGACAGAATCCATCTTCAGATGTGGTCGTTTCTTACAACTTCTGGGTGTATTATTTAATGAAAACGATCAAACCCAGATAAGCAGACTACGGTCTTGGAGGAGAGTATTTTAAAAGAGGAGAAGTAACTATTTCACGTGCAATTCAAAAAATTGGAAAAGGATTTACTATAACGCTATTCACTGAAATGTATGGAACACACAGCAGTAGAAGACAGTGATAAGAAATAAAAGTAGGAAGCACTATGGTTTTGGTATCCCACGGTTTCTGTAGATGCATTAAAACCATCACTCCTACAGTGGGGGGAAAAAAGTATTTAGTCAGCCACCAATTGTGCAAGTCCTCCCACTTAAAAAGATGAGAGAGGCCTGTAATTTTCATCATAGGTACACGTCAACTATGACAAACAAAATGAGAAAAAGAAATCCAGAAAATCACATTGTAGGATTTTTATGAATTTATTTGCAAATTATGGTGGAAAATAAGTATTTGGTCAATAACAAAAGTTTCTCAATACTTTGTTATATACCCTTTGTTGGCAATGACACAGGTCAAACGTTTTCTGTAAGTCTTCACAAGGTTTTCACACACCGTTGCTGGTATTTTGGCCCATTCCTCCATGCAGATCTCCTCTAGAGCAGTGATGTTTTGGGGCTGTCGCTGGGCAACACGGACTTTCAACTCCCTCCAAAGATTTTCTATGGGGTTGAGATCTGGAGACTGGCTAGGCCACTCCAGGACCTTGAAATGCTTCTTACGAAGCCACTCCTTCGTTGCCCGGGCGGTGTGTTTGGGATCATTGTCATGCTGAAAGACCCAGCCACGTTTCATCTTCAATGCACTTGCTGATGGTAGGAGGTTTTCACTCAAAATCTCATGATACATGGCCCCATTCATTCTTTCCTTTACACAGATCAGTCGTCCTGGTCCCTTTGCAGAAAAACCACCCCAAAGCATGATGTTTCCACCCCCATGCTTCACAGTAGGTATGGTGTTCTTTGGATGCAACTCAGCATTCTTTGTCCTCCAAACACAACGAGTTGAGTTTTTACCAAAAAGTTATATTCATCTGACCATATGACATTCTCCCAATCCTCTTCTGGATCATCCAAATGCACTCTAGCAAACTTCAGATGGGCCTGGACATGTACTGGCTTAAGCAGGGGGACACGTCTGGCACTGCAGGATTTGGAGTCCCTGGCGGCGTAGTGTGTTACTGATGGTAGGCTTTGTTACTTTGGTCCCAGCTCTCTGCAGGTCATTCACTAGGTCCCCCGTGTGGTTCTGGGATTTTTGCTCACCGTTCTTGCGATCATTTTGACCCACGGGGTGAGATCTTGCGTGGAGCCCCAGATCGAGGGAGATTATCAGTGGTCTTGTATGTCTTCCATTTCCTAATAATTGCTCCCACAGTTGATTTCTTCAAACCAAGCTCCTTACCCATTGCAGATTCAGTCTTCCCAGCCTGGTGCAGGTCTACAATTTTGTTTCTGGTGTCCTTTGACAGCTCTTTGGTCTTGGCCATAGTGGAGTTTGGAGTGTGGCTGTTTGAGGTTCTGGACAGGTGTCTTTTATACTGATAACAAGTTCAAACAGGTGCCATTAATACAGGTAACGAGTGGAGGACAGAGGAGCCTCTTAAAGAAGAAGTTACAGGTCTGTGAGAGCCAGAAATCTTGCTTGTTTGTAGGTGACCAAATACTTATTTTCCAACATAATTAGCTAATAAATTCATTAAAAATCATACAATGTGATTTTCTGGATTTTTTTTCTCAATTTGTCTGTCATAGTTGACGTGTACCTATGATGAAAATTACAGGCCTCTCTCATCTTTTTAAGTGGGAGAACTTGCACAATTGGTGGCTGACTAAATACTTTTTTCCCCACTGTATAAGATGGTATTAATAAGAAAAACTGGATTCAGGTCAATACACTGTCCAAACGCTGTGCAGCGCAAGGGAGGTTTAGCTGCAAAACGACAAACTATTCTACACATGACATTTGCACTGTAACATTATTCTACTACTAGCAACTAAATTCGAATTATTTTTGAGTGACAATGACATGAACATACAGTATATTCAGCATGACATTCATGTAAACATTATAATATGATTACTTTTTGGTTGTAATGTGAAATGCACTCATAACTTAGCTATGACAGCAATATATTTAGACTACTTTGTGTTTGCCTGTGCTTGCTAGCAATAGCCACTAGCCAGCCAGCAGTCCTGGGTGGAGCATTGCACCCTGGGAGTTCAAATGCACTCTAGTATGCTGTGTTAAAATCCATTGTATTTCTATGGTGTGTAAACTACTGCAATATAGTGTGTAAACTATTGCAATATAGAAGCTTCAGAAATGAGCATCAAAGTGTTTTTTATGTCTTAATGAATAATGAATCAAAATGTAGCTGTAACAAATAAGCTGTCATGAATGATGACCCAATAATTTGACCCAATATTATGACCATAGCTGAGCAAATTAACCCTGGCATGTATCAGATTACATTTTTAAAACAGTCCCATTATTTTGTATGCGCTGAGTCTCAGATATGGTTTTGCATCAGCACAATTTAAGACATTCTTCTGTTATTTAATATAGTGTTTTATTAAATAGAAGACATTATAATTGTTATTTTAGTTGTTCTGCCATTTATCAACATATTGTTCAATGTTTAAAAAAATAAAGCCCAGTGGTTATTCTGTGACTTTAGCTAATACACTTTTTCTTTTTTTGCCGTGGCATCGTTTCAGTATCAAGTATCGCTTTGGTATCGTGATACTAAACCTGGTATTGAAGTCAAAATTCTGGTATCGTGACAACACTAATGCAGACAGGTGTGTGTGTGTCTGTGTGTGTGTGTGAGTGAGAGTGTGTGTGTGTTATCCGATGGAGGATTGAGGGCATTCCAGATGAATGTGGTCATCGATCAATACCGACCACGTCATACAAATCAGGGCCTCGGCTTGCGACGTGACTGACAAAGACTAGAGCAATCATTCCAGGCCCAGCACACAGGAGATGGGGTTGATGCAGCCGACAACAGTGTAAGTTGCTCTGGATAAGAGCATCAGCTAAATGACTAAAATGTACAATGAATAAGTCAAGTAAGTCTGCTGATGAGTGGCCAGGACTGATGCATGTACCCTCAGGAGGGGGGCTGGAGGTCTGGGGGAGCCCTGGAGGTCTAGGGGGGCAATGGGGCGCCCAGAAACTGGACGTGTTTATATGGTTTAGGGTTGAGCCCCCCGTGTCCGTGTTAACCAGCCATTAGGCTCAGATTCCAACCCAGGAATTATTCCACTTGGACCATCATAAATTAACAGCCAGTCAAAGCTGACAGCCTGGCCTGTAGCGAAGTCCAGGAAAATGGAAACCTCCAATAAATAATATATGAAAGATAGAGCAACTGGAAAAACACTGACTGATCTCGGAATGAATTAATACAGCAATATGACGGCCATTTTGGGTCTAGAGTTCTCACTGACCCTCAATGTCCCCCATCTCCATTACATGTATACTGTAGTACCGTCTGTCTGAGAATGAGGCAGTCTACATTTTACTAAATGTCACCGAGAGAGTTACCGAGAGCAACCAATAGACACGTGGTGTACGATTTCATTAGGGTGTGAAAACCACACAAGAGAATCCACACAAGTGGCACATTCTGTCTATGACATCACCACTCAATCGAGGGGACTAGCACAACCCATGTCTGAGTGGGAACACATGTAAACTCATGATGAGATAGGTGGATTGAGGTAGCAATCCAAGTCCTTTCTTGAGAGGGACAGACAGCTACAATCAGGTTAAATAGGGCCCACTGCCTTACAGCAAGGCTTGTCTGGACATGAAGGAGTTAGAATAGTTAAATGGTGTGTGTGTGTGTGTGTGTGTGTGTGTTCTAACTTGACTATCCTCACAAGGATAGTATAAAAAAAGAAATCCAAAAAAAGGGGACATTTCACCCCAAAAGGAAAAAGGCTATTTTAGGCTTAGGGGTTAGGTTTAGGATTACAATTAGGGTTTAGGTTTATGGTTAGGAGTTAGGGTTAAAGTTAGGATTTGGACCAACATGTGTGTGTGTGTGTGTGTGTGTGTGTGTGGTGTATGAGTTTGGACCATGCGTGGATGTGAGTGAGTACATACAGCTCTGGAAAAAATTAAGAGACCACTGCAAAATTATCAGTTTCTCTGGTTTTACTATTTATAGGTATGTATTTTTGTTTTATTCTATAAACTACTGATAACATTTCTCCCAAATTCCAAATAAAAATATTGTAATTTAGAGCATTTATTTGCAGAAAATGACAACTGGTCAAAATAACAAAAAAGATGCAGTGTTGTCAGACCTCGAATAATGCAAAGAAAATAAGTTCATGTTCATTTAAAAAAAACACAATACTAATGTTTTAACTTAGGAAGAGTTCAGAAATCAATATTTGGTGGAATAACCCTGATTTTCAATCACAGCTTTCATGCGTCTTGGCATGCTCTCCACCAGTCTTTCACATTGATGTTGGGTGACTTTATGCCACTCCTGGCGCAGAAATTCAAGCAGTTCAGCTTTGTTTGATGGCTTGTGACCATCCATCTTCCTCTTGATCACATTCCAGAAGTTTTCAATGGGGTTCAGGTCTGGAGATTGGGCTGGCCATGACAGGGTCTTGATCTGGTGGTCCTCCACCCACACCTTGATTGACCTGGCTGTGTGGCATGGCGCATTCTCCTGCTGGAAAAAACAATCCTCAGAGTTGGGGAACAATGTCAGAGCAAAAGGAAGCAAGTTATCTTCCAGGACAACCTTGTACGTGGCTTGATTCATGCGTCCTTCACAAAAGACAAATCTGCCCGATTCCAGCCTTGCTGAAGCACCCCAGATCATCACCGATCCTCCACCAAATTTCACAGTGGGTGCGAGACACTGTGGCTTGTAGGCCTCTCCAGGTCTTCGTCTAACCATTAGACGACCAGGTGTTGGGCAAAGCTGAAAATTGGACTCATCAGAGAAGATGACCTTACTCCAGTCCTCTACGGTCCAATCCTTACGGTCTTTTGCAAACCTCAGCCTGGCTCTTCTTTGCTTCTCATTGATGAAGGGCTTTTTTCTAGCTTTGCACGACTTCAGCCCAGCCCCCTAGGAGCCTGTTTCGAACCGTCTCGCCGTGCACTTCACCCCAGCTGCCGTTTGCCATTTTTTTTTGTAGGTCACTTGATGTCATCCTACGGTTGTTGAGTGACATTCGAATGAGTTGGCGGTCATCCCGGTCAGTAGAGAGTCGTTTTCGCCCTCTGCCGGTCTGTAGCTTTGTTGTCCCCAATGTCTGCTGCTTGAACTTGTTCTTATGAACCGCCGTCATTGAAATTTTAAGGATGGAAGCAACCTGACGCTCACTGTATCCCTCTGCCAGTAAAGCCAGAATTGAACCCTTCTTTTCCTCACTCAAAACTTTTCTTTTCAACTCTTTTGGCATGGTCAATAGTTATTTTTGGATTAATATTACTTTTGAGGTACTATTAGCACTGTTTTTGTTATCCAGCTGTTCCTATTGCAAGAGGATAGTGATGACCACAGCAGTGGTTTTTATACTTTTCCTCGTTAAATAAGATTTGTTTCAGGTGATTCACCTAATCAGTACCTAATTCAGTAGAATGAGGTGTGCCTGAGTTGGAATTCAACAGACACTGGAATGGAATGGCTGTCATACATGTAGAGATGCTGATTTAAGAAAAATGTGCAGTGGTCTATAAATTTTTCCCAGAGCTGTACATGTGAGTGCGTGAGTGAGTGAGTGAGTGAATGTGTCCATATCTGTGTGTGCGTGAGTGTGCGATGATGGAGGAGCGCTCACCAGGTCCGTCTTGGGCATGTCCTGATAGTCTGAAGAGTAGTAGTTGGCCGTCTTGCCGAAGCCGTTGGTGCTGCAGTCTCCCTGGGCCTTGGGGGGCTGGGCATGCTGACGGTATGTGGCGCTCTTGGGAGTCCAGCAGAACAGGTTGATGGATTCCCGGACGCAGCGCTCAATGTCAATCTCTGGATGAAGGAATAGGAAGGGAACCAAAGATAACAGGCGTTCATATGGTTGTCATGTTTTTATTATTGATAGATATTTATTTATTTATTTATGTAGGCCGTACTTGGCAGATAGAAGCTGAATTGCAGCACATAGAAGTAATTAAATATGTAAACAAAAATGTTTTACATTTTTTTTTATCAGGAAGTCAGGATGGGAGCTGAAGCAGTTCGTATTTGGTAGCGTGAAAGGCCTGAGCGGAGAGTTCCTCACTAAGTGGTGGAATCTCTGATAAAAACGGGTGTGTCTGTGAAAGTGAATGAATGACTTCACAAACTCCAGAACTCATGAATGACATCTAAAACAACTTTCACGCCTTTATCCATGTCTTTTCTGCAGTCTCTCTCACCTCGGGCACAAAAGTAGAGAAGATTATGCAAATTAGCACCAAGGTTTAGCGCAAACGTGAGCCGCTCACTCACTTCCTGCCAATTATACTAGTTTGACCTTTGAGGCAGATACCGTAAATAAATAATGTATAATAGACATTACGAAACACCTTGACTAAGCGCCAGTTCTGTTGTGTGTGTGTGTGTGTGTGTGGTGTGTGTGTGTGTGTGTGTGTGTGTGTGTGTGTGCGTGTGGGTGCCACGTGTAAACCAGGGGCCTATAGACTAGCTGTGATAGACAAACTCCTTCCTTCACTTCAACATCTCTTGACTCTCACAAAACAAAGCAGCTTTTGATCGAAACGTTAGTCAAGTTCCTTTTCATCCCTCACCGAGACCCTCCTCCTCCGTCTCCTTCCAGTGCGTCAGGTGGTGTACGGAGCGGGGGACTAGAGAACAGGTCTCACTGGATTAGAGGATTAGATTCAGAATCCTCCCTTCCTTTTCTTCTTTATTTCAATCCCCTGTTTTTCTGTGCTAATGAAAAGTGGCTACTGAGAGCTTTTGGCCTGGCGCCGACACAGACGAAATCAAAATATGAGCTGTATCTTTATTCCTGGAAATGGAGGGGTGAGGGTTTGTCAAGACAGGCAATGATAGAGGGGGCGGTATGCTCTCAGGGTACAGGACCTCACAAATATATGGTTACAGACAGGAAGTCATTCCAGTAGTCAGATTCCTCTCCAGCCAACCAGACACACACAGAGACAGAGAGAGAGAGAGAGAGAGAGAGGTGAAAATAATCACACTCCCCACTGCCCAGGGTCATGAATGTTGCATGCAATCACACACGCATGCATCATACACAACCACACACACACACACACACACGCACGCACGCATGCACACACTCCTCCAGCAAACAGAGGCTAGCCTAATACCTGAGGAGGAGAGATTGACAACCGGTTTAACAAGCCCGGGCCCCAGCTGGGCAGTGTGTGTGTGTTAGAGCTAAACCTTCTGTCAGACAGATGTGATTCCATTCAGTTGATTATGTGGCGCTTGATTGAACGAGGGGGGCTCTGACACAGTCGGGGCCACAAATCAACCGCTGGACTGGAGGGACACCGGCAACTGCTAGGTAGGTAGTGGGGATATGGAACCCTATTAAAAAGGCACAGTCTGGGATATGGCCTCTTCTATTCAATGGCCATTTTGATGAAATACCCCTTGATTCATGAAGAATATAACTTAATGCATGACTAAGTACAACTGTCTTGCCCCCGCCTACCATAACCCAAGATATGAGATTGTACTACTCCATTGGCTATGTTTTAGGGCTGAAACACAAATCAAGATTGTGCCTTTAAAATGTGTCTGTGCCAACAGCCCTGTGGGAGATGGGTGTGACTGAATGATAGGGTAGTGACTAGTACTACAGCCCCAATCAGACACAACAGAGGGAAGGAGACAACTGAATCACTGGCCAATGCTCCCTACATGTCAATGTGGACACTGTCTATAGGCTGTAAATAGATGGTCTACTGTAAACTAGAAAACAAATGCGCCCGGGCACTTTCTTTCGATTACATTTAAAATGCAAATTGATTGGCGGAGCGGAGTACTGTAGCCTCTCGGGCCATTCTGGTTAAAATGGTATGGCACACGCACACACAAACACACGCACACACAAACACACCAAACACACAAACACACAAAAACCCATAAAGCAACCCTATTCAATCCACTTTCAATCCAACCCTTAGATCCTCACTACTTCTGTCTATCCAAACATTCTACTTCCTGTCTGAGAAGTGGTCTGGCAGCTCTTGGTGATTGTATTACTCCCAGCTACATGTCTAGAACTACACCTCATCAGGCCTGTGAGCTGTGCTCCTCATTGAGACGGATGCCAATGTTGCATGAATGCAAATGCTGCAGCGTCATCAGTATACCCAAGACAGGGCCTTCCCTGCTGCCAAGCCAGCCAGCCATTGTAATGTGTGTGTGTGTGTGTTGCCAAGTTTCCAAACAAGAGAAAGTTACAGATTACCCTAAAGGCAACATGTTGAAC
>NW_025533630.1:22500-32500 GCF_020615455.1 Coregonus clupeaformis
ATAGTGGCCTACTTTGCACTAAATAGGGAATTCCCTGTGATCAAAAGCAGTGCATTATAAATTGAATATGTGGTCTAAGGTCAAAAGTAGTGCACTCTATAGGGAATAGGGAACCATTGTGGATGCACACTAAAAGAGGGACTGATTTGCCCTGTCCCTCTCTCCCTCTCAGTCTCCCTCTCCTCACCCTCCCTCCCCCTCTCTCACCTGGCAGGTCGGAGAACAGCAGGATGCACTCGTTGAAGCCGTTGGCCAGCAGGCGGTCTCGGAGCTGCTGCAGGATGGCAACGCCGATGCAGAAGGGGAAGGAGCTGTTCCCCAGGAGCAGGGTGTCCCACAGGTGGAATATCTTGTGCAGGGGGAAGACGTCTGTAGAGGAAGAGCGGGAGATCCATCAATCATGCCAATTTATTTATAAAGCCTTTTCTACATCACCAGTTGTCACAAAGTGCTTTTACAGTACACAGACCTAGCCCATTAAAGGCAAGCAGAAGCAGAAACAGAAGGGAGAGGGGGAGAGCGAGGGAGGGAGGGAGAGGAGAGGAGAGGAGAGGAGAGGAGAGGAGAGGAGAGGAGAGAGAGGAGAGGAGAGGAGAGGAGAGGAGAGGAGAGGAGAGGAGAGGAGAGGAGAGAGGGAGGGGTGAGAAGGAGGGATGAGAAAGAGACGGGAGGAGGAAAGGGAGAGCGATATGGGGATCGTTAAGAGGGGACCCAGGGAGACAAGAAAATAATGGATTTACATTTCAGTCATTTGGCAGATGCTCTTAAACAGAGACTAAAAAGTGCATTACAAGGTCCATTTAACAAGACAAACATATATCACGAATAATAATTGCAAGTACAAACTTAGTAGCAGTAAAACAAGTAAAAACATTGCAGCTATAAGAGCTTTTTTCAGGTTCTTTCAAACTCTAAGCACTTTACATTGCATAAGGCTGTATCGACAAGCATGCCGGTATACAGCATGGGCTGAAGGGGTACTGAGTGTCTGGCTGTCCAATAGCCCATATGAGGAGGAGTGATGGACACACTAATACTGCAGGACATCACACAGCTGTTTGCCATTGACCTGTGTGGAATGGGAAACCTACTGTACAGGTCTTGGTTCTGTTACGCCAAATACAACCGCTTCCTGTACCATCCCACGCTATATTTTTATTCCATTAAACGTTTGCTAATCTAATGTCCTCTACCTGTTCCTTAGAGGCTCTGACGCATACAGTACATTGGATCAAAACAACATCCACCTTTTAATGTCATAACCAGTTCCTAGAAGTGGATACTAGGCAGGCTGTATGTGTGAGTGGTAGGACTGGTGGAGGAGTAGGAGAGGAGTGGTAGGACTGGTGGAGAGGAGTGGGAGGGGAGTGGTAGGACTGGTGGAGAGAAGTGGTAGGACTGGTGGAGAGGAGTAGGAGAGGAGTGGTAGGACTGGTGGGAGAGGAGTAGGAGGGGAGTGGTAGGACTGGTGGGAGAGGAGTGGGAGGGGAGTGGTAGGAATGGTGGAGAGAAGTGGTAGGACTGGTGGAGAGGAGTAGGAGAGGAGTGGTAGGACTGGTGGGAGAGGAGTAGGAGGGGAGTGGTAGGACTGGTGGGAGAGGAGTGGTAGGACTGGTGGAGAGGAGTAGGAGAGGAGTGGTGTGGTAGGACTGGTGGGAGAGGAGTGGTAGGACTTGTGGGAGAGGAGTGGTAGGACTGGTGGAGAGGAGTAGGAGGGGAGTGGTAGGACTGGTGGAGAGGAGTAGGAGGGGAGTGGTAGGACTGGTGGAAAGGAGTAGGAGAGGAGTGGTAGGACTGGTGGAGAGGAGTAGGAGGGGAGTGGTAGGACTGGTGGGAGAGGAGTGGTAGGACTGGTGGAGAGGAGTAGGAGAGGAGTGGTGTGGTAGGACTGGTGGGAGAGGAGTGGTAGGACTTGTGGGAGAGGAGTGGTAGGACTGTTGGAGAGGAGTAGGGAGGAGTGGTAGGACTGGTGGAGAGGAGTAGGAGAGGAGTGGTAGGACTGGTGGAGAGGAGTAGGAGAGGAGTGGTAGGACTGGTGGAGAGGAGTGGTAGGACTGGTGGAGAGGAGTAGGAGAGGAGTGGTGTGGTAGGACTGGTGGGAGAGGAGGGGTAGGACTGGTGGAGAGGAGTGGTAGGACTGGTGGAGAGGAGTGGTAGGACTGGTGGAGAGGAGTGGTAGGACTGGTGGGAGAGGAGTGGTAGGACTGGTGGAGAGGAGTGGTAGGACTGGTGGGAGAGGAGTGGTAGGACTGGTGGAGAGGAGTAGGAGAGGAGTGGTGTGGTAGGGGACTGGTGGGAGAGGAGTGGTAGGACTGGTGGAGAGGAGTAGGAGAGGAGTGGTGTGGTAGGACTGGTGGGAGAGGTGTGGTAGGATTGGTGGGAGAGGAGTGGTAGGATTGGTGGAGAGGAGTGGTAGGACTGGTGGGAGAGGAGTGGTAGGACTGGTGGGAGAGGAGTGGTAGGACTGGTGGTAGAGGAGTGGTAGGATTGGTGGGAGAGGAGTGGTAGGATTGGTGGGAGAGGAGTAGGAGACGAGTGGTGTGGTAGGACTGGTGGGAGAGGTGTGGTAGGATTGGTGGGAGAGGAGTGGTAGGACTGGTAGGAGAGGGAGTGGTAGGATTGGTGGAGAGGAGTAGGAGAGGAGTGGTGTGGTAGGACTGGTGGGAGAGGTGTGGTAGGATTGGTGGGAGAGGAGGGTAGGACTGGTAGGAGAGGAGTGGTTGGACTGGTGGGATATGAGTGGTAGATGTGGGAGAGGAGTGGTAGGATTGGTGGAGAGGAGTAGAGAGGAGCGGTGTGGTAGGACTGGTGGGAGAGGTGTGGGTAGTCTTGGTGGGAGAGGAGTGGTAGGACTGGTAGGAGAGGAGTGGTAGGGAGAGGAGTGGTAGGACTGGTACAGAGGAGTGGGAGCTAAGCCTTGGAGAATCTCTGAGATTCTTCAGCACATTAACAGTCGACTGAGCAGCCGGTGGGTGTGAGTGACGGGCAGAGAGTGTGTGTGGGTGTGTGTGTGTGTGTGTGTGTGTGTGTGGTTGTGTGTGGAGGCAGGGAGATGGCCTCAAACACTCTCCTAGGCTGGGTGCATTAGCAGTCAAGAAGTAGGATGGAGGAGAGGGGCGAGGGACTGACGCTGGTTTGGGAAGGATGGGAGCAGGCCTCACACTCAGAGCCCCGGGAGCCGGTGTCTATGTGGGTGGGCATGCTTGAGGATTCTCATGTGTGTCTTTGTATTTTAGAGACACTACACACACTGTGCTTTAGATGGTAGAGAGGCATTTTATGTAACTGCAAATAAAATAAAAATCAATGCAAAGCCCCAGACATTTACTGATGAATTTTCAACACTAAATGTAAAACAGTCACTCACCGGCCAGTTTATTAGGTACACCACCCCGTTCACCAAAATGGATCGCTTCCTACAGACAGTGAGTAATGTGGCCATGGTCTGCTATATAAAGCAGGCAGACAGGCATCGAGGCTTTCAGTTACTGTTCGATTGAATGTTAGAATGGGCAAAATGAGTGACCTAAGTGACTTTGAGCGTGGTGATGATTGACGGTGCCAGGTGCGCGGATCTAGTATCTCAGAAACGGCCGCCCTCCTGTTGCTTTTCACGCACGACAGTGTCTAGGGTTTACCGAGAATGGTGCGACAAACAAAAAACATCCAGTCAGTGGCAGTCCTGTGGGTGAAAACAGCTAGTTGATGAGAGAGGTAGAATGAGAAATGGAAAGAATCGTGCAAGCTAACAGGTGGGCCACAAACAGACAAATAACGGCGCAGTACAACAGTGGTGATCTTGGAACGCACAACTCGTCGGTCCTTGTCACGGATGGGCTATTGCAGCAGGCGACCACACCGGTTCCACTCCTATCAGCTAAAATCACAGAAGAAGCAGCTCCAGTGGGCACGCGATCACCAACACTGGACAATTGAGGAGTGGAAAGATATCACCTGGAACATGACAGTGAGTTCAGTTTACTTGAGTGGCCTGCGCAGTCCTCAAACCTCAACCCAACAGAGCATCTTTTGGACGAGATGGAACGGGCTGTTAGCAGCATGAAATGTACCGCCGTCCAATCTGCAGCAACTGCGTGATGGCATCGCGTCAGCATGGAACAACATACCTGTGGAACGTTTCTAACACCTTGTAGAATACCCCAAAGAATTCAGCCTGTTCTGGAGGCAAAGGGGGGGTCCAACCCGGTACTAGATGGGTGTACATAATAAACTGGCCATTCAGTGTATGTCTGCTAACTGACCATATGACTGATATAGTGTATTTTATGTCCCAAAATTAAATAGGAAAAACACTGAATTTTGTGTGTCATCTTATCAAACTCCAACTGAGATTAAAGTAATATAAACTAGATATTGTAATATTACTAGAGATGTCCTAACACTACTCTGTTTCAGAGTCCGCTATTCTTTGGCGACTATAGGATAAAGTGTAATGCTGCCACCTGCTGTTCACCTACCGCATGACACAGAACTGTACAGCCTAAGTAGGCAAATTATGCTTTCATAGGCTACTTCAGTTAACGACTAGCCATATCTGTAATGTGATTGTCTTGTTGGCTGAATTCCAAATGGTATTCAGCCAGTAGACCAGAATGATGTCCACTCTTTATGTAGCCGTATAAAGGTTATAGGAAGATATTACCACAGAAGTAATAGACCAGCAGTAGATTAGAATAGAGGAGAATAGAGGAGATTAGAATAGAGAGAGATTAGAGGAAGTAGATTAGATTAGAATAGAGTAAGAGATTAGAATAGAGTAGATTAGAATAGAGGAGAATAGAGATAGACTAGAATAGAGTAGACTAGAATAGAGTAGACTAGAATAGAGTAGACTAGAATAGAGTAGACTAGAATAGAGTAGATTCGAATAGAGTAGATTAGAATAGAGTAGACTAGAATAGCCTTTATAGCAGCAGTCTCTGTGGTATAATATAAACCCAGTAGACTATAGAACCAGAATCTAATTGGGTTGGTATAAAGGTCACACTACTGTCAAAAAGCTGCTAATCCTTACCGTACTTGGGAGGCTTTGACCTTTCCAAACTGCTCTGTTCTGAGTTCCAAACGCTGCTGACCCAACACCCTGTCAAGGCCTATAGAATATGGACACTCCCACATTCATAATAATAAAAGAAGGTCAATAAAAAGAAAGTCAACTTACGTGTGAACATGGTGAGGAACCACGGAATGGCATAGAGCTGCAAGGGAAAGAGAGCGGATATAGTCAATGAAAGAAATAAATTCATGCATTTCTACTCTGTTCTATGCATTACAGTAGTATTCTTTATGGAACAGTCCTAGCTATACACGTTTGTTAGTGCACATTCCAACCCAAAACACATCAAATCAATGTCATACAAAATACACTAAACTGTTAGATCGATTTAACTTTTTCAGCCGAGACATTTCGTAAGTCAGCCACATCGGTCATACAAGGTTTGTCTGATCTGATTTCTGCTAAGTTTGCATTGCCTCTGGGTGTGTGTGTGTTTGTGTAAGTGAGTGAGTGGTGGCAATAAGGACAAACTGCTGAGTACTGGAAATGGAGAGACAGCTAACAATGACATCTCATTATCTCAATCACTTCTTCTCTCTCCCTCTCCCTCTCCCTCTCATAGGCAGAAGTGCATGGGTGTGATATAGAAAAAGCAACTAACAACCACCTGTTCTGGGGGGGTATTGAATTAAATGTATTTCAGCTGGTTAATTACTCAGAGCCTCGGCCTCAATTTGAGCAGTCTCCTCCACAAAACCCTGGCTAAGCCTGATGGGATTAGTTGTAGTAGAAAGGTGTGAATGCCATCCAGGGGAGGAAGGGAGGGAAGGAAGGCCAAATTGAAAAAGCCTAAATTGAACAACCGGGCCAGGGAGTCTAGCCTACGTGCTGCATGGTAGTAGTGGTCCTATGGTTTAAAGCATTACAGGAGGAGACTGCCACAATACACTGGACTGTACTAGACTGTATTGTAGACAAAGTAGTATTATATGACATTGTCTGTTGTTCTATAACCACCACAGCACACTGTACTAACTCTGCTTTGACACGTATACAGGGGAAATCAAACAGAGGGTTCGTGTTGTGGTTACTGGGTAGCCTAACATTTGGGCTTTTTATAGCCTACGTACAGATTTACTACTTTGGTAGAACAACACTCACAAAATCCCTCCATCTCTCCACATTCTCCGAACATCATATGTGAATTATTTATGGTTTGGATAAGACATCAAACATTAAAAGCTGTATCAACACACTGAGTTCAAATATTATTATCCCCGACCAGACTGGGAAAATAATGTTTCAATCCCTTTGCCTTTGAAAGGGAAGTTAAATACAAATAAAACAGAGGTTCACAAGTGTCCATGAAGAGGCGGCTTGGAAACTAATGTACAACAGCATCATTGCTTGACAATAAAGGAAGACCATAATAAGAAATCTGTTCAAGGTAATGCTTTGTAGCGGAATGCCTTTGTTCAAATCACTATGTAGACGTGGGCAGAAATTTTGATTCTTAGATGGTTTTAGTGTATGACTTTCTTTATTTTCCTAAAGTGACATGTCAAACCCACACAGGAAAACCTGTGGAACATCTAATTGTGATTATTTTCTTCCCACAGTAAGTGTTTTCAGACAGGGACAGCCACATCTAATCACCATGGTTTCACTGATATATGGTCTGTGGTTTCATGGTTTCAGGTTGTCATTGTAAATGAGAAATGGTGCTAAACTGACCCACCTGGTTAAATAAAGGTTAAATCTGAACTTTGAACAATGTCAGTGTTTCATTCAGTAGCGGAGTAACACACGTTATCAAACACTTCCACCATCCATCTTTAAAAACCGGGCACCATAAAATCCCTGGCTCCTATTTGATAGATTCAGCCTTTCTCTGGAAGAGGTCCCCAGGGCTGGTCCACCGAGGTGACGCACATTCATCAGCCCGATAACGACTTGGGTAGCGCCTGTAGCGCCTTTAACCTTGCTATGGTATATACACTGCTCAAAAAAATAAAGGGAACACTTATACAACACAATGTAACTCCAAGTCAATCACACTTCTGTGAAATCAAACTGTCCACTTAGGAAGCAACACTGATTGACAATAAATTTCACATGCTGTTGTGCAAATGGAATAGACAACAGGTGGAAATTATAGGCAATTAGCAAGACACCCCCAATAAAGGACTGGTTTTGCAGGTGTTGACCACAGACCACTTCTCAGTTCCTATGCTTCCTGGCTGATGTTTTGGTCACTTTTGAATGCTGGCGGTGCTTTCACTCTAGTGGTAGCATGAGACGGAGTCTACAACCCACACAAGTGGCTCAGGTAGTGCAGCTCATCCAGGATGGCACATCAATGCGAGCTGTGGCAAGAAGGTTTGCTGTGTCTGTCCAGCGTAGTGTCCAGAGCATGGAGGCGCTACCACGAGACAGGCCAGTACATCAGGAGACGTGGAGGAGGCCGTAGAGAGGGTAACAAACCCAGCAGCAGGACTGCTACCTCCACCTTTGTGCAAGGAGGAGCAGGAGGAGCACTGCCAGAGCCCTGCAAAAATGACCTCCAGCAGGCCACAAATGTGCATGTGTCTGCTCAAACGGTCAGAAACAGACTCCATGAGGGTGGTATGAGGGCCCGACGTCCACAGGTGGGGGTTGTGCTTACAGCCCAACACCGTGCAGGACGTTTGGCATTTGCCAGAGAACACCAAGATTGGCAAATTCGCCACTGGCGCCCTGTGCTCTTCACAGATGAAAGCAGGTTCACAATGAGCACATGTGACAGACGTGACAGAGTCTGGAGACGCCGTGGAGAACGTTCTGCTGCCTGCAACATCCTCCAGCATGACCGGTTTGGCGGTGGGTCAGTCATGGTGTGGGGTGGCATTTCTTTGTGGGTCGTACAGCCCTCCATGTGCTCGCCAGAGGTAGCCTGACTGCCATTAGGTACCGAGATGAGATCCTCAGACCCCTTGTGAGACCATATGCTGGTGCGGTTGGCCCTGGGTTCCTCCTAATGCAAGACCATGCTAGACCTCATGTGGCTGGAGTGTGTAGCAGTTCCTTCAAGAGGAAGGCATTGATGCTATGGACTGGCCCGCCCCGTTCCCCAGACCTGAATCCAATTGAGCACATCTGGGACATCATGTCTCGCTCCATCCACCAACGCCACGTTGCACCACAGACTGTCCAGGAGTTGGCGGATGCTTTAGTCCAGGTCTGGGAGGAGATCCCTCAGGAGACCATCCGCCACCTCATCAGGAGCATGCCCAGGCGTTGTAGGGAGGTCATACAGGCACGTGGAGGCCACACACACTACTGAGCCTCATTTTGACTTGTTTTAAGGACATTACATCAAAGTTGGATCAGCCTGTAATGTGGTTTTCCACTTTAATTTTGAGGGTGACTCCAAATCCAGACCTCCATGGGTTGATACATTTGATTTCCATTGATAATTTTTGTGTGATTTTGTTGTCAGCACATTCAACTATGTAAAGAAAAAAAGTATTTAATAAGAATATTTCATTCATTCAGATCTAGGATGTGTTATTTAGTGCTCCTTTATTAATTTTTTAGCAGTATATATAGATATATATATATATATATATATATATATATATATATATATATATATATATATATATATATATATATATATATACACACACAGTGGCAAGAAAAAGTATGTGAACCCTTTGGAATTACCTGGATTTCTGCATAAATTGGTCATACAATTTCATCTAAGTCACAACAATAGACAAACACAGTGTGCGGAAACTAATAACACACAAATTATTGTATTTTTCTTGTCTATATTGAATGCATCATTTAAACATTCACAGTGTAGGTTGGAAAAAGTATGAACCCCTAGGCTAATGACTTCTCCAAAAGGTAATTGGAGTCAGGAGTCAGCTAACCTGGAGTCCAATCAATGAGACGAGATTGGTGATGTTGGTTAGAGCGGCCCTGCCCTATAAAAACACTCAGAAAATGTGAGTTTGCTATTCACAAGAAGCATTGCCTGATGTGAACCATGCCTCAAACAAAAGAGATCTCAGAAGATCCTAAGATTAAGAATGGTTGACTTGCATAAAGCTGGAAAAGGTTACAAAAGGATCTCTAAAAGCCTTGATGTTCATCAGTCCACGGTAAGACAAATTGTCTATAAATGGAGAAAGTTCAGCACTGTTGCTACTCTCCCTAGGAGTGGCCATCCTCAAAAGATGACTGCAAGAGCACAGCGCAGAATGCTCAATAAGGTTAAGATGAATCCTAGAGTGTCAGCTAAAGACTTACAGAAATCTCTGGAACATGCTAATATCTCTGTTGATGAGTCTACGATATGTAAAACACTAAACAAGAATGGTGTTCATGGGAGGACACCACGGAAGAAGCCACTGCTGTCCAAAAAAAACATTGCTGCATGTCTGAAGTTCGCAAAAGAGCACCTGGAAGTTCCACAGCACTACTGGCAAAATATTCTGTGGACAGATGAAACTAAAGTGGAGTTGTTTGGAAGGAACACACAACACTATGTGTGGAGAAAAAAAAGGCACAGCACACCAACATCAAAACCTCATCCCAACTGTAAAGTATGGTGGAGGGAGCATCATGGTTTGGGGCTGCTTTGCTGCCTCAGGGCCTGGACAGCTTGCTATCAACGGCGGAAAAATGAATTCCCAAGTTTATCAAGACATTTTGCAGGGGAATGTGAGGCTATCTGTCCGCCAATTGAAGCTCAACAGAAGTTGGGTGATGCAACAGGACAACGACTCAAAACACAGAAGTAAATCAACAACAGAATGGCTTCAACAGAAGAAAATACACTTTCTGGAGTGGCCCAGTCAGAGTCCTGACCTCAACCCGATTGAGATGCTGTGGCATGACCTCAAGAGAGCGGTTCACACCAGACATCCCAAGAATATTGCTGAACTGAAACAGTTTTGTAAAAGAGGAATGGTCGAAAATTCCTCCTTACCATTG
>NW_025533630.1:37500-94716 GCF_020615455.1 Coregonus clupeaformis
CAAAAAAAATTTGTCAGTGGCTTAACTTAACTTACACTGACGTCTCAGCTCCAGTACACTTTAAAGAAAACTCCAGCCCAAAACTCTTTTTGGTACAGTATTTGTTTCATTAGTCCCTTGTTGATATAGTTCAAAAATGTGGCAAAATGCATCATACCGGCTGTATTTCTGTATTTTGAAAGTCATAGATCTTCAAAACTTCATTGTTGGCATGCAAAACATTTTGGGACTTTATAAACAATGGACTAATGAAACGAATACCAAAAGATAGTTTGGGTGGAGTTTTCCCTTTAAGTAATAAGGCAGAGAGGCTGTAGTATATTGTGAATATCACACTAAAAGGGTGTTATTAGACAACTCATTAGTGCAGCTCTATAAATACACCTACTAGTGGCACATTTTGAACACTGAAATGTTTATGTAGATTAAAGATTGATTTACTGGGATGATGGAGGATGTTTGTTATACAAGTGTCACTGTACATGGAGAAACTCACCTTGGATAACGTGAGAGAGTTGTCCTTCAGGAAGAAGTTATACAGGTATTTGGGGATGAAGGCCGACATGCAGGCGTACGCCAGGGCTGACAAAAAGAACGCGGGAAGATGAGGAGAAGAGAGAAGGGAGTATCAGCGATACACATTGTACTTCTGCAAATCAACAACAATCTCTTTTAAGAAGGATTGGAATACCCTTACCTTCATTGTTGAAATCCAGCCAGAGGAATGGTGCACAAAGCGAATCCAAACCTGAACAAAACACAGGGTACAATTGTAAACCACATCAACACTAGAATTGAATTGGATAGGCTGGATTGAAAATGTATGACTTGACTGCCACCTAGTGGTCTATTGACCACAACACAGCATGGATGTGAGTCACAGCGTCAGACAGTGACAGCAGATTGACAGAGTGAAAGACTGACCCTGCCAGTAGACCAGGTCAGGGTGAGAGACCACCCAGGCTTTGAGCACACGCCTGAACTTCCTGTGGCCCTGTGGCGAGGACAGCAGCTCGTCATACTGGTGACAGCGAGGGATGTCCACCTCAATCTGGGGGGAAAGCACACACACAGTATAAGTGTTTGAACCAAAGCATGTGATGGATATATATCTGTTCAATATGAAATTATAAAATTGCCAAAAATAATTAATTTGCCTGATAACCAGTCCACAATGAGAAGAAGAGGTACCTGTCTGTCAGTAGGTATAGGGGTATCCTTATCAATGCTGTCATATTTGGCTTGAATGTCCCCCTGGAGAGAGAAAAAGGGATTCTAATCAACCAAACCAACTTCCCATTATCATTGCAAGGCACAGTATTAAATGAAAATCAGCAGTAAATCAAGTCCATAATCTCTATGGTTATCAGATTGATTTATCTCTACAAACAAAACAACGTATTTCTCTCTATGGTTATCAGTTTGTCCTACCTCGACTCCCAGGAGAGCAGCCCATGCCAGTCCACGTACGAGGGGAGGAATGTCCACCCTCGCCTCCTTCCACACCAGGTTCTTCTTGTATGGGTACGCCTGTGGGACAAACAGCACAACCAGAGAATTATCTAATCATAAGATTATATTCTTAATGTAATTAAAAAACTTTAATAAGCTAGACAAGTCATTGAGAAGACACTATATTTTACTAATCTGGTTGATATAACACGTAGCTCCACTTTCATTCAACACCTGATACAATCAAGATAAACACCAAGGCCTGGACACACACCAATAGGAGACTTTAATAAAATCACCAGACAGGAACACAAAGATGAGTAAATGAGTGTGATCTCAGGACAGGGTCAATGTGACTTTCTATTCCTGGAATCATTGGGAACTGGGGGGTCTTAAAACTGCTGAGGCAGAGTGATTGAATTTGTACTGGGTTGTGAGAGAATGGTGTGTGTGTGTGTGTGTGTGTGTGTTAGAGCTCTGACCTTGAGGAGCCTGTCGAAGAGGATGATGCGGATGAGTTGGTACTCTGTGTCCCTCTCCCTGATGATGAGTGGCAGCGTGACGGTGCAAGACAGCTCATTGCTGCTGTTGGATTGGGACAGACTAGACTGTCTGGAGACACAGAGAGAGAGAGAGACACAGAGAGAGACACAGAGAGAGAGAGACACAGAGAGACACACAGAGAGACAAGCAAACAAAAAAGCAAGAAAGGAACATTACCCATCTCCATCAGTCAGTGAAAAAAACAAGCCATAAAATGAAAAATAGAGAAGGGATATGAGAGCTGAGGACATACGTGACAATTGAGAAGTAAAAGATGAGGGGATTCTTACTCATCTTCCAATAAAGGGTAATATGCCTCTCCTGCCACGTCTTCCAGTCTCTGAAAGAGAGAAGTAAGTCAGATTTTAATTCTCAGCACACATTTTCTGGTTCATTTCAGATTCAACCATGTGGATTAAATAAACTGTTGTGAGGTGTTGGTAGTACACTGGTCATTACAGTCCAAGTGAGACCAACGCACTATTGCAATGTATTTCTCCGGTTATTGTACGGTAATGTTAAATCTATTAGTCACAGTGATGTCCTCACATTCTTCAGCTGGCACAGAGACAGTGTGACGGTGGTGTCATCCAGGAGGAAGCTCCTGTCCCTGCCTTGGCCAAATGACTCCCCATCCTCCAGCATGAAACTAACACAGAGATTCAATTAAACATTTAATCATTCGGATGATAAACTACAGTATGGATCTACTTAATATAGTTAACTAGTTCAGATGTAAACATTATTCTAACTGTGTGCTTTAGGCTTTGCTCTACGATTCAAACAGTTAATAACTTGATCTGAAACAGTACAGTGGAAAGGCATGATGAATATAACTACATTATCTAAGACAGTAGAAAGGCATGCTGTATATAAACCACATTATCTGAGACAGTCCAGTAGAAAGACATACTGTATATAACTACATTATCTAAGACAGTAGAAAGGCATGCTGTGTATAACTACATTAGCTGAGACAGTCCAGTAGAAAGACATACTGTATATAACTACATTATCTGAGACAGTCCAGTAGAAAGACGTGCTGTATATAACTACATTATCTTAGACAGTCCAGTAGAAAGACGTGCTGTATATAACTACATTATCTTAGACAGTCCGGTAGAAAGACTTGCTGTGTATAACTACATTTTCTAAGACAGTCCAGTAGAAAGGCCTGCTGAATATAACTACAATATCTGAAACAGTACACTAGGTAGAAAGGGTGTGTTGTACAGTACTTGGGCAAGGTGCAGACGGGAGGCTTGGACTGGATGATCCCCTGGTTGGTCAGTTCCTTCTCCAGGTCTCCTCCTGCCAAACACCACAGGTGGTACACCTCGTCTATGGCCCTCTCCCCCAGGTACTCCTCATCATCATCTGCGACATGATTGACAGATTGTTTTAACTGTCTAATACATTAAAATCAGTCACATTTCAATGAATGTCATTTTATATATTTACTTAGCCAGGATAGTCCGCTCGTAACAACTGCCACTGTTTTCCAGGGATTCCTGGGTTCCATAAAATCACACACTAATGTGATGGCAGTAAACATGCTAAAAAAAGCATCAAGGATGATACATGGTCCTCTACATGGTAAAATGTAGTCCTTTGTGGTCGTCTTTGAGATGTATCCTTTATCCATACAGCCAGGTCTTCCATGGTCAAGAAACATTTACATTTATATTTATAATGTCAACTATTCAAATATGAATCAAAGGCCAAATCACTGATGACCATGCAAAACGTTGAGAGGAGAATGAATGCCTGAAGTACTTCTCACAATCAATGCTCAGAGTGAATGATGTCGATAATTAGACCTTTGAAACAATTTCTTATTCCTAAAATGTCAGTATTGACGATACTGTAAATTAGGGTGCGCTATAGGGAGTTATGCTGTCTGTGTGTATACAGTGGGGAAAAAAAGTATTTAGTCAGCCAACAATTGTGCAAGTTCTCCCACTTAAAAAGATAGAGAGAGGCCTGTAATTTTCATCATGGGTACACGTCAACTATGACAGACAAAATGAGGAAAAAAAACCCAGAAAATCACATTGTAGGATTTTTAATGAATTTATTTTCAAATTATGGTGGAAAATAAGTATTTGTTCAATAACAAAAGTTTCTCAATACTTTGTTATATACCCTTTGTTGGCAATGACACAGGTCAAACGTTTTCTGTAAGTCTTCACAAGGTTTTCACACACTGTTGCTGGTATTTTGGCCCATTCCTCCATGCAGATCTCCTCTAGAGCAGTGATGTTTTGGGGCTGTCGCTGGGCAACACGGACTTTCAACTCCCGCCCAAGATTTTCTATGGGGTTGAAATCTGGAGACTGGCTAGGCCACTCCAGGACCTTGAAATGCTTCTTACGAAGCCACTCCTTCGTTGCCCGGGCGGTGTGTTTGGGATCATTGTCATGCTGAAAGACCCAGCCACGTTTCATCTTCAATGCCCTTGCAGATGGAAGGAGGTTTTCACTCCAAATCTCACGATACATGGCCCCATTCATTCTTTCCTTTACACTGATCGGTCGTCCTGGTCCCTTTGCAGAAAAACAGCCCCAAAGCATGATGTTCCCACCCCCATGCTTCACAGTAGGTATGGTGTTCTTTGGATGCAACTCAGCATTCTTTGTCCTCCAAACACGACGAGTTGAGTTTTTTTACCAAAAAGTTATATTTTGGTTTCATCTGACCATATGACATTCTCCCAATCCTCTTCTGGATCATCCAAATGCACTCTAGCAAACTTCAGACGGGGCCTGGACATGTTACTGGCTTAAGCAGGGGGACACGTCTGAAACTGCAGGATTTGAGTCCCTGGCGGCGTAGTGTGTTACTGATGGTAGGCTTTGTTACTTTGGTCCCAGCTCTCTGCAGGTCATTCACTAGGTCCCCCCGTGTGGTTCTGGGATTTTTGCTCACCGTTCTTGTGATCATTTGGACCCCTCGGTGAGATCTTGCGTGGAGCCCCAGATCGAGGGGAGATTATCAGTGGTCTTGTATGTCTTCCATTTCCTAATAATTGCTCCCACAGTTGATTTCTTCAAACCAAGCTGCTTACCTATTGCAGATTCAGTCTTCCCAGCCTGGTGCAGGTCTACAATTTTGTTTCTGGTGTCCTTTGACAGCTCTTTGGTCTTGGCCATAGTGGAGTTTGGAGTGTGACTGTTTGAGGTTGTGGACAGGTGTCTTTTATACTGATAACAAGTTCAAACAGGTGCCATTAATACAGGTAACGAGTGGAGGACAGAGAAGCCTCTTAAAGAAGAAGTTACAGGTCTGTGAGATCCAGAAATCTTGCTTGTTTGTAGGTGACCAAATACTTATTTTCCACCATAATTTGCAAATAAATTAATTAAAAATCCTACAATGTGATTTTCTGGATTTTTTTTCCTCAATTTGTCTGTCATAGTTGACGTGTACCTATGATGGAAATTACAGGCCTCTCTCATCTTTTTAAGTGGGAGAACTTGCACAATTGGTGGCTGACTAAATACTTTTTTTCCCCACTGTATGTGTGTGTATATATATGTGTGCCCACGTCAGGGCATGTGTGTGTGCAGTCTGACCTTTGCAGAGCTGGCTGATGTCCTGGTAGCTCCAGGTGGGCACAGCGCAGGGAGGAGGAGAACAGCCCGACGGGCTGCTGGAACCTGGGTGTAGAGACACGACACGCCCTCAAACACTGGGTCAACCAGCAGCTCTGCAGGGGTGGGTCTGGATGGAAGCACAGAGTGAAATCTACACTTTACTGAACACGCATTGAAAACATATCGACGCACTTCATCAAAAGGTTCAGATTTCACTACCAGAATGTTATGTGAAGTGTTCTCAAATGTTCTCTCTAAACGTACCATGTTCTCATTTGGGCATGTTTTAGATCACTTTCGCTATGACTGAATTCTGCTTCTTGCAGATGTTATTCACGTGGTTTACCCTGCCATTACCCTGTTATTACCCTGTTATTAACCCTGCTATTACCCCTGCCATTACCCTGAGAAGGCATGGAGAATGTGCCTCCCAACAGGAAATGATAGCCAACACAATAGAGTCCAATCCACAGACATAAAACATCTCTGGTCGAGTTACCTTCTGGAGGGTAGGAAGGTCAGGCATTTCCTTAATAACGTTAGAACGTTCTCAGGCAGCTCCTGTAACAGAACGTTGACAATCGCATTAGTTACAGTACAATCCAGACCCACAGCCCCAATCTCCCTCCACTCTTATGGCTTTTCAACATCCTAAAGAAACAAAATCGCCTGAGAAAGGTTAAAAGCATTTTTACAAGGGAAACACTTCGTCTAATGGAGGGCATGTGAATTTAATTAGCACACATATACACGCTAACAGATGCGCGAGAGCACACACACACACCAGTTACAAGTTACAGTGCATTGTTTGCTTTTTTGATGAATTGTCGTCATTTACCATCACATTCGTTTCTGGAACAACAATACAGCGTATAATAAGGTGTAGTCTTATCTACAACATCATAAAACATGACTTAACCACACATTAGGCAATCTAAGACAATCTACAATTAGACAATCTACACATTAGACAATCTACACATTAGGCAATCTAACATTAGGCAATCTAGGAATTCTAGGACAATCAACCTTTCTTAGAGTGGTTTTAGTGTCGAGGGCCAGTGTAATAAATAGTGACCTGTGATTGATTTTAAACTCACCCTAATCACATCCAAGCATCCGTGCTCCTCTGCAAGGACTGTGACTATGTCGTCAATGCAACCTGAGGAAAAACACACAGACCACCATGTCATAAACAATTCACAACCCCATCATAACTCATCTGTGGCTCACCAGGCTGATGGACTTGGCAACACGTTCACTTACCCAAAGTGATGATGAATTTCAATCTCTCGCTTATTTCAATGTTCTGCAGTAGTCTTCTACCCTATGAATAAAAGGCTGATAGTACACGAGGACAGAATGACTTCTCCTAATCACAATGTCAAACTTTACTTGAAAGGTTGATAGTACATTAGGAGAGAATGAACCCTCTGTTCAATGGCTATATACTATTGTCATAACATCTGTCATTGACAGTCCTGACTTTTGATTGACAGCTCAATCAACCAATCAATCAATCATTAGGTCAAGACATGGTGGTGTAAGAGAGCTTACTGCACACAGCTCAAAGAGCAGGACTCCCAGGGACCACACGTCTGTCTTGGGCCCCGAGGACAGAGGGTTCTCCCCCTGGGAGGGGTCACTAGGGTGGACTGAGCCCTGGGCGATGACCTCTGGAGCCAGGTAGGACGGGTAGCTGTGGACAGAGATAGTCAGAGAGAGGGTCAAGGGTCAATTGAATACCCTGAAAGGCATAGCAAACTTGAAGGAGCGTTGAGGTTGTCTTGAATTAAATTCAATTGAAACCTCTTTGCAACAGATACCATTTGACAATGAACAGACTTTGATGATTAATCTACCTAAATATTCCAGGAACTTCATGTTTCTTTGAAGTCATTGTTCAAATGATGTGTGTACAGTACATTGCTTCATATCAAGGAATCGCCATAAACACTAGACAGATAAAGCTTATTACATCTTCAAACCAGATGTTTTACTTGGAGATTAGATAACACAGGACATCAGAGGCAGTGGCGACACACACACACACACACACACACACACACACACACACACACACACACACACACACACACACACACACACACACACACACAATCATTCCCCCATTCAACAACAGGATATTACCCACAAAGACTTTCTATAACATGAGGGCCCTTGGGTTTTGGATAAGACTTCAGCTATCTATTACAGTACTTGAAACAATGGATTACTTTAATATCCAAAACCTGGTTTTCATAAACAATAGATTGACCATTACACATACATTTCATAGTAATGTCTCATTCTATTTCACTAACAGCATTTAAATACTGTGTTGTGTTCACAGAGGGACCTATGACCTCCATTATCTGAAGATCCACAGTATTACAAGTTCCAGACGTTCAAGGTTCTACGTAACCGTCCATTATCATATCAGAATTTATCATAGTTAACTCTGTACAGTGGAACATGTATCGCTTTTTAACCTGTGTGGCTCAATTGGTAGAGCATGGCGCTCGTAGCCAGGGTTGTGGGTTTGATTCCCACGGGGAACCAGTACAGAAAGAAAATGATGAAAATGTACTGCACTCACTATTGTAAATGACTCTAAGACTAAAATGTTTTAAAATATATGTTTTCACTGCCTAATGTAATGTCAGTCACAATGTAACTGCTTTTCAAATCTATTGACACATCTCTCTGTACATGGGAGGTTAGATGTTAACAGGACTTACCCAATAGGAAAGTCCACATCCGCCCGTGGTCTGTCATGTAATACAACCCAAACTTAGCCAGCTTCACGTTGCCCTACAAAGAAACAATGTTACATATGACAATGTTCAATGTATTGATAGCCTTATGATAATCAATAATGCATCAATAACCTGATGACAATTAGCCTGTTGAACCAGACTGAACGAGAGCACAGGTTTAACCAGGCTAGATGACAATGGCAAATGGCGTCAAAAGCCTTTCCATTAGACCCCAACTGATAGGGAAGGGGAGGTAACTACCTTGCCGTCCATGAGGACGTTCTGTGCATTGAGGGCTCTGTGAACCATCCCATGTTTGTTCATAAACTCCTAGTCCCTCCAAGGCCTCATAGGCTATCTGGAGAACCTCTCTGTGCTGTAACATACAGACAAGGCCTGAGGATTATTATATACACATTATATACAACTTGGACGTGGCTTTAGTTCCTGTGGTGTTTGGCTTGAAAAAGGTTAGGTGTATGGTACTCAGAGTGGGCCTTTGTTTTCCAGCCAACAAAGCTACAACAGGTTATTGTGTCTACTAAATATGTATGTATTTTTCCCCCTGCCGAGTCTAAAGCGTTTTTAGATGAAAGAGGTTTTGTGTTATTATCGGAGTCTACGCTAGTAGATGGCTAGGGTGAGTACATAGCCTAGTCCTGTAGTAATGAAGCTATTCTTCTTCGTTCAGTTAAGCCATGGTCATTCTGCTTACAGAGAGATGGAACTGGTGAGTCCTCTGAACATTTCAATAACATAGTACAATGATAATGTACTATATCTATATAGTCTTTATATTGTGTCAAATATTAGACTATAAATTGTGCCGTCCTGTATTATACTTGTGTTAAAATGTTTATTTTATTCTACTGAGCCATTTACTTTATGTTCATGTTCTTATCTTTTTATTATTTCTGCATTGTCGAGAAGGAACCTGCAAGTAAGCATTTCGTTGGATGGTGTATACCAGAGATCATCAACTAGATTCAGCCGCGGGCCGATTTTTTTCTTGAGCGGATGGTCAGTGGGCCGGAACATAATTACAAATAATTTGTAGACTGCGAAATTGACCAAGAAGCCCAAACAGATATAATATTTGGACTAAAACAGCCATTTCAAAACCTTGCTTACAGTTGTATACGATCACATATACAGTATCTCTCTATAATGCGTGGGAATACTGCCAGTTGGGGAACCCTGTATGACTAATAAAAAACGTGAAACTTGAAATCATACCTGACAGTTTGAACCTGTTTCTGGAAATCATTTAGACTGCTTTCGTAGTGTTCCGTCACAACAACCAGTCGTTCTGGAAGAAGAAGAAAAGGGTGATAAAACTCAAGATGTGAAATGGTTTCGATCAATTTGACATTGGTCAGCCCCACCATTTATTGATTTATATGTTTAAAATGTGTGATTTCAAAACATCTCAATTTGACGGTCTGCTGCTTGTTGTCAATTTTTTTAGCGGTAGGGCTGTCATTTTGTTGTTTTTCCAATGAAGGAGTGTGCCTTTAAATTAAAGGTTAAGCCTACACCATGATTGGTTAAACAGCCAGGAAGGATCTTCTAAATGAAAAGCTAGTACCATGTGTTGAGATAACACACATCTGCAATTACAAAGCTTTAAAGTTGTACTTAGTCATTTATAACTTCCCGTTCACCCAGCCCACAAAAAAAAAATGAAAAAAAAAATGTTATCTACAAAATCTGACAACAAAGGGTCCAGGGTTCAGGACCTCAAAACATGGTTTTGACTAAATGGGATACAGTTTATGTCAGAATTGACAAGAATTGACTTTTCGTAGCAGGCTAGCAGAACTTACGCAGGTTAGAGTATTAGGTAAAGGTTAGGAAAAGGGTTAGGGTTAGCTAAAATGCAAAAAAAAAGTAATTATGACATCAATTTGACATAAGCTGTATCCCGTCTAGCCATGACCATAAAACATCTGGACATGAAGAGGATGAAACAAAGCAAGCTTTTAACAACTCAGAAGTCCATCAAGACAGTACTGTGTATACTTTTGGCCAAGAATCATTAATGTGTCAACATTACAGTGTCCTAAAAACAATGATGGGTTCCTCCAATAAAATCTGCATATTGTGGATTTGGGATCATTTCTGGTTTCTGTGAGACTTTTAATAAAACACATGCTTGTGGCAATACGTGTAGTAAACAAAAGTGTAACAAGTTAGATTGTGCAGTTGAGATTGCCAAACACATTTAGTTATTTTACAGTGACTCGGATGTAACACAAAACAACACTACAAAAAAACGGACATTGTTGAAAGCTGAGAGAGTCTCTTGAGGAGCTGTAACCTGTGATGGTGTTTCTCCATATTTACTCAACTGTAAATGACAAACGGGGTACAAGTCTACATTTAAACTTATGGATATGACCGCAATGAAGTTTAAAAGTCAAGATTATTTGGTGCTTTTCCAAATAGAAAGGGGAGGGTCAAGGCTCTGTTGGAATACACTGAATGCACACCGTTCCTTCTGAATGCACACCGTAAGTAAGTGTTTCACTGTTTTTATTATTATTATTATTATTCATTTCACCTTTATTTAACCAGGTAAGGCAGTTGAGAACAAGTTCTCATTTACAACTGCGACCTGGCCAAGATAAAGCAAAGCAGTGCGATAAAAACAACAACAACACAGAGTTACATACAGTGCTATGAAAAGTATTTGCCCCCCTCTAATTTTCTCTACTTTTGCATATTTGTGATACTGAATGTTATCAGATCTTCAACCAAAACCTAATATTAGATAAAGGGAACATAAGTGGACAAATAACACAACAATTACATATTTATTTCATAAACAAAGTTATGCAACACCCAATTCCCTGTGTGAAAAAGTAATTGCCCCCTTACACTCAATAACTTGTTGTGCCACCTTTAGCTGCAATGACTCCCAACCAAATGCTTCCTGTAGTTGCTGATCAGTGTCTCACGTCGCTGTGGAGGAATTTGGCCCACTCTTCCATGCAGAACTGCTTTAACTCAGTGACGTGTGGGTTTTCAAGCATGAACTGTTCGTTTCAAGTCCTGCCACCACACCTCAATTGGGATTAGGTCTGGACTTTGACTAGGCCATTCCAAAACTTCCAATTTGTTGCTTTTTAGCCATTTTCATGTAGACTTGATTGTGTGTTTTGGATCATTGTCTTGCTGCATGACCCAGATGTGCTTCAGCTTCAGCTCACAGACGGATGGTCTGACATTCTCCTGTAGAATTATCTGATACAGAGCAGAATTCATGGTTCCTTCTATTAAGGCAAGTCGTCCAGGTCCTGAGGCAGCAAAGCATCCCCAAACCATCACACCACCACTGTCACGCCCTGACCTATAGAACTCTAGTTAGTTTGGTCAGGTGTGAATATCATGTGTGTGTTGATTCTATGTTTGTATTTCTATGTTTGGCTGGGTGTGGTTCCCAATCAGAGGCAGCTGTCGCTCGTTGTCTCTGATTGGGGATCATACTCAGGCAGCCAGTTTTCCTGCCTGTGTTGTGGGATCTTGTTTTGTGCTCGGTGAGTTTGGCTTGTGTGTGTATAGCCTTCCGACGTCACGTTTCCTGTTTTGTATGTTTATTCGGTTTAATAAACATGGATGCATTTCACGCTGCGCCTTGGTCTGACCCGTCCTTCAACGTCCGTGACAACCACCACCATGCTTGACCTTTGGTATGATGTTCTTACTGTGGAATGCAGAGTTTGGTTTTCACCAGGCATTACTGGAACCATGTCGTTCAAAAAAGTTATACTTTTGAATCATCTGTCCATAGAACGGTCTTCCAAGACTCTTGATGATCATCCAGGTGCTTTTTTGGCAAACTTGAGTCAATCTCGTCCCATTATGCCTGCGAAAACCAATACTACAATTTAGTATTAACACTAGAGTGATAGATGTGCAGAAGATGATGTGCAAATAGAGATACTGGGGTGCAAATTAGCTAAATAAATAACAATGTAAATAACAATATGGGGATGAGGTAGTTGGGTGGACTAATTACAGATGGGCTGTGTGCAGGTGCAGTGATCGGTAAGCTGTTAGTCTACACTTGTTGTTTATGAAGAATTTGACAAATACAATTTTATTTTATATTAACAGCACACCAGTCATATAGTAGATGCCGAAGGGAAGGGGATTTGATTTAAAATCTGCTATCTGTCTGTCACGTGAGTACCAATCTCCCCTAGTCCTCTTTAGCTTCACTCTACATCCCACCCTCCCAATACTAGGATATTTCTGGTAGTGGAGTATTGTCACAATAACAGTATCGGGATACTATGATACCTGATTTTCCATGGATTCTTCCCTTCTTCACAATCACTGAAAGCCAGATACAGTCGAATAGAGGAAAGCAAGGATTCCACTACATATCTTTCACCAATCCAGTTATGCCTTTTTAAGTGCTATATCAGTGCTATACCAGTGCAGGGTTCAGTGCATTCAGAACACTTTTACTCCCACGGAAGGTAGGTTGAGGGAGTGATCCACTTTCACAGTATCAAGAATAGGACCCCACAAGACCCAGTGACAAACAGACAGAGATGGATAGTCCTACCATGCTTCCCTCTGGAGATGTCTACGTACTGGCAGAGCCTGGGGTGGGTAATGGTCTTGAGCAGCTGGAAACGGCCCAGGATCTTGATGGAGTTAGGGGTGAGGGGGAGGCCGTTGCTCCCGCACACATCGTGGGGAAGAGCGGAGGCAAAGAAGGTGAAGGCCCCTAGCTGGGCATCTCTCAGTGGCCTCATGACTGCTCACTGCTCACAGTTGACAGCTCCAGCACCAACACACACCCTATGGAAAACACAAAGACATTAGAGGCAGTGAAACAAATGATGAACAGTTTGGTTCATGTTTACAAAACACTCATTTTAATTTGATTTGAAACTATATCTAAACACAACAGACGTAATGTAGCTAAAATACAAGTTATATCACAGCTTTTAAACGCAGAAATAATTTCAGACATAACACAAAATAATGGTTACACACACTTTCATATCCACTTCATTTATTTTGTAATCTTGTACAAGCATGACCTAATAGTGTATTTAGGGGAGACATATAACTTGTTTGTAAACAGTAAAAGTGGATACAGGCAGCTAGCTAAATCGAAAGCTAGCGACAGTGCTGCTGTTATCTTGTACAGAAGGGATGCAGTATGCAGAAAACAATGAATGAATAAAACTGCAAGAACGACTTTTCGAAATTTCAATGAATACTTACGTTTAGTGAACGTCTGTCCTCATATCCAAACAATCCTGACCGTATATTTTGATTTATTTTGCAGAATCTTCTCTTTCTCGGGATGCTGTGAGCAGCTGAGAGGTAACGTGACCGATTACGTCAATTTTCAGCGACGAGGCTCAGCTGTCAAAATAATTTGTAAACATTGCAACCGTGCTTACCAATTGCTGTTTGTAGCTTTTGGTTAAATGTATATATTGCTCAGTGTTTATATTGACAAACCAAAGGATACAACAGGTAGCTTACTTTATCTGCATGTCTTAATTTTCTATGCCTGATCAAATCTCATAAACAATGTTTCTACAAAAATAACTCAAAATTCGTAGTACGACTTGCTATGTTTTTATTTAGTATTTTCTTTAAATGTCATTTACAAATTACTTCTGAATGTCAAATAATACATACATTTACTGGATACGCAGGCACTAGCAAGTTAGCCCTAAAATCATAATGAACATATAAACTGGGCAACTGCAGCGCATATATCAAATGTCTAATCATATGGATAGAAAATGCATACCAGCATGCCCGAGCTAGCCAGAGGGTATGCAGACCAGTGATAATGCGCATGGGGGGCACGTGGGTCTTTTCTCGAACAGCTGTGGGGTTCGAAGTTCCACTCTCCAAAACGTGTCAATCACAGGCAGACGGTCATAGTTTGATGTAAGTTGAATGCATGTTTATTTTTGATCTTTCGTTGTCTATTTTTCAATTCAGCCAGTTATTTCTGAATTTGGTATTTTAGAGTTAGATCGATGCAACCCCTATTGCTAAACTGAGCTAGCTAACGTTAATGTTTCACCACAGATATAACCTATATATCCGGCGTCACCAAAAAACGTTTCCGTCAGCAAAAGGATATGTACAATTTCTAGGATTCTCTTCATTTACCAGACAAAGTGAAATGTGGACTGGCTAACAAATAAATGTCCGAATCCAACTTTTGTCCAAACAACACCAAATGATTGTGAAGTTAGACAGCGGGCTGCCATTAGACCACGCACTTCATGCGAGACTTAGGTCCTACCACTCTTACACAGCAGGAATATGGAGCGGTTTGGACAAAAGTTGGATTCAAATCTATATTTGATAGCGAGGGACACATTCACTTTACGTCTGGTAAGTGGAGTTCTTAGAGATGATACATATGCTTTTGTTGACAGGAAAGCCGGCTATTTTGTGGTAGGGTTATTTTCAGTCGCCACCCACCAGCTCAGGGAGTCCAACCAAGGCTACATTCGTAAATTCACTCTGGCTATCTACTCCGATTTCAGAGCACTCTCGTCTGTGTGCCAGAGCGCAGAATAATTGATGCATTTACGAACACGCAACACCCGTTGAATATGACTGGTGTCAGTAAACGTCTACAAAAAACGTAATTCAGTTGTTGCCAGCAACACAGTTACAGCAACCAACGCTCTAGATAACATGAAAACAGCCTAACCATCTCTGCTAGGGCGAGTAAAATGGTTAGAGTGAGGTATAATCTAATTTGTGTCTGGAAGTAGCTAGCCAACTTTAGCCAGTTAGCTTGGGTGCTTGACTGCCGGTGTGAGGTCAGAGCGCTCGGATCAACCCTACTCCTCTACCAGAGTGTCCAGTGTGCGCTCTGAACGCTCCAAGAGCTAAACGCGCTGAATTTACGAACAGACAATCTGACAAAGCTCTGAATTTACGAACGCCCGGAGCGCATTCTGGCACTCCAGAGTGAATTTACGAACACACCCCAATACAGACTCCCGATGTTGTGTCCCAAAGCTAGCTAGTCCCGTCATTAACTGTCATTTCAAACATAAATTAATAGAACAACATTTAAATGCTGACCAGGTGTCAAAGTAGAGTAGAGGCTGTGAAGGCATGTAGGTAACAAGAATGTCCCTAGTCTCAGCCAGGAACTGTCTTGGCCAGAACCACAACATTTTGAAAATTGGAGAATGTCATGCAAAGTCACTGGCTTCCATCAAAACAACCCCATCATTGTCCCAAACCATTATAATCTATCAAGTGACTGATCTGTTCAGAT
The DNA here is from genome assembly GCF_020615455.1 of Coregonus clupeaformis. Lineage (NCBI taxonomy): Eukaryota > Metazoa > Chordata > Actinopteri > Salmoniformes > Salmonidae > Coregonus > Coregonus clupeaformis. The sequence goes on from NW_025533630.1 coordinate 53,142, forward strand.
ATCAGTCAGACACATTTACTGTAAGTGCACCCTTCATTATATATGTGAATATCAGTCCCAAAGAAAACCATGCAGTGCACTGCTGGCATCAGTTATTGTCCATATCAGCATATTCCTTTAATAACCTCTAAAGGTCTAAGCTGTTGTACTAAGCAAACAATGGAATTGTTTTAAGATGGTCATACCATGGATCATTCAGCTATTTCATTTATAATTTTAGGATCCTGTTAGGGATCAGACATTTTTTTTGTAAATGATTTGATAAAATATTGAATTTGGACTTTACTACTATAGCCCATAGCATCCACACATTGAATAACACATTCATAAATGTAAGAAAATACAGTAAAACATTTCATCATAAGGAATAAGGTTTTGAAATGTGTGTCCTATATCTTGGAGATATAAGAAAGATCAGAAAATATTGTAGTTTTTTTGGACACATAACCCCTTATTTCTGTTGGCACAAAACTACCTCCATACTTCCATTTGTTTGTATGGGTTACCTTCAGATGAGTCCGGTGACACAGAGAACACCATGGTGTTTGTGAGAGTCTCCCCCTTTCCCATAGAGTGGTCATAATAGTTTGTAGGCCAAACTGTTCATGACAAACACTGCTGTAGCTCGGCCACCTTCCACCATAGATGCTAAGGCCGACATAGGCGGATGCGGTGGATTGAGACGCAGCCCATGCTGAAACCTGATATCTCTAGCTTAAACTGACGGACTTTGATGTGGCTTTTTCTTATTTTTCTTATGTTACTTAGATTGATAGACTCTTATGGATTTGAAGTGCCAAAAACACTTTGGGCAAGCACTGTAAACAATAAACATATTGTTTGCATTATTGCTAAAAAATCCTACTCCCATTCAGTAAGGGACCGGGTTATACTAGGGCTATTGGGCTGGACGACCAACTGGTGCTGAGACTGACTCCTTTGACCGCATCCACGTATTTCAACACCAATGCCTACTGAGTGATGACATTATGACGGCAAGAAAGCCAGCCAGCGAGAGAGTGATGGAAAGGCCAAAGCCGCAATTTAAAGCTGTTCCTAATATCTGTCCCTTATAAGAAAAAGCCTTGGTCCCTTTTAAAGTGTTCAGATCTATGCTGGCCTGCTGTGGCCCACACTGTTCTCATTGCCTCGCAAGCAGCCTGGTGTTTCATCTCATCTACACACACACACTCCTCACAGTGGAGACTAAGGGTGCGTTCGTAAATTCACTCTGGATGCTCTGCCCTGAAATGCGAGCGCTCTGGTTCGAGCGTCTAGAGCGCTTGATAATGAGGAATTTACGAACGGACAATCTGACAACGCTCTGAATTTACAAACGCCCAGAGCGCACTCTGAACACTCTCTGCCACTCCAGAGTGAATTTACGAACGCACTCTTAAGTGACCCTGGTACACTAGATCATGCTTAGATCCTCTATCTGTTTTTCTTCCTCCACCACCAGCTGTTTCCCTTTAGTTAACACTATCAACGTTTCGTCCTACTGTGGCAAACTGGGAACGGCTGGTGGTGAGGGAAGAAAAACAGATAGAGAATCTAGGCTTACTTCTACTCCACACAACGCCTTGGTGCTTCTGTTGTCGCTGTTCCCCAAAGAGAGATGAAAGGGTCACTCATACTTTTGAGGTCTCTTGCTTTTTATGCTTTTCTCACTATCACCCAACTTGGAAACGGAGCTAGATCCTACTTGTACTCGGCCTATCACCCAACTGGGAAAACTGAGCTAGATCCTACTTGTACTAGGGCCTATCACCCAACTGGGAAAACGGAGAGTTCCTACTTGTACTAGGCCTATCACCCAACTGGGAAAATGGAGCTGATCCACTTGTACTGGGCCTATCACCCAACTGGGAAAACGGAGCTAGATCCTACTTGTACTAGGCCTATCACCCAACTGGGAAAACGGAGCTAGCTCCTACTTGTACTAGGCCTATCACCCAACTGGGAAAACGGAGCTAGATCCTACTTGTACTAGGCCTATCACCCAACTGGGAAAACGGAGCTAGCTCCTACTTGTACTAGGCCTATCACCCAACTGGGAAAACGGAGCTAGATCCTACTTGTACTAGGCCTATCACCCAACTGGGAAAACGGAGCTAGATCCTACTTGTACTAGGCCTATCACCCAACTGGGAAAACGGAGCTAGCTCCTACTTGTACTAGGCCTATCACCCAACTGGGAAAACTGAGCTAGTTCCTACTTGTACTAGGCCTATCACCCAACTGGGAATAGTGGGTGGTGGTAGTGCAGGAAAACTGAGCTATGTCCTACTCGTACAAGGCCTATCACCCATTGCCTGGGTTGTTTCTCGAAGATGGTCCTGCGTCTGTTGTGTTGTCACTGTCCCCCTAAATGAGGGGTGAAAAGAAAAACAGACTTTAGGGATGAATCAAACATTTATTTCGCATGTAGTCTCTTATACCTTCCCATAGAGAATTGGAACAAGGTACGGTTCAAAATCAGACTAGGCTATATTATATTGGCCACCAGCTGAGCAATAAGTTATTCATCATTATGTATTTTCTGATGTAAGGAAGCATTTCACTGTTAGTCTACACCTGTTGTTTACAAAGCATTTGATATTGATAGGACACCAGTCATATAGTAAATGCCGAAGGGAAGGGGATATGAATTGACAGCTGCTATCTGTCTGTCACGTGAGTACCAGTCTCCCCTAGTCCTCTTTAGTTTCACTCTACATCCCACCCTCCCAATAGTAGGCTATTACTGGTAGTGATACTATTACTACCAGTGCTAGCTGTGCCACTGTGCCACCAGAGATCCTGATTCGAATCCAGGCTCTGTCGTCCCAGCCGGCCGCGGCCGGGAGACCCATGGGGCGGCGCGCAATTGGCGCGTGCGTCCAGGGTAGGGGAATGGCGGCAGGGATGTCTCAGTTGGTAGAGCATGGCGTTTGAACGCTGTTGTGGGTTGTTTCCCAGGGGGTAGTGAAAAAATATAAAAAAAATAAAAATATGTATGCACTAACTGTAAGTCGCTCTGGATAAGTCTGCTAAATGACTAAAATGTAATGTAAAAAGTGATACTATTACTGGTAGTGATACTATTACTGGTAGTGATACTATTACTGGTACTGATACTATTACTGGCACAGATACTATTACTGGCACAGATACTATTACTGGTAGGTATGCTATTACTGGTACTGATACTATTACTGGTACTGATACTATTACTGGTACTGATACTATTACTGGTAGTGATACTATTACTGGTACTGATGCTATTACTGGTACTGATACTATTACTGGTAGTGATACTATTACTGGTGGTGATACTATTACTGGTACTGATACTATTACTGGTACTGATACTATTACTGGTAGGTATGCTATTACTGGTACTGATACTATTACTGGTACTGAATATTACTGATACTATTACTGGTACTGATACTATTACTGGTACTGATTTTATTACTGATAGTGATACTATTACTGGTAGGTATGATATTACTGGTAGTGATACTATTACTGGTAGGTATGCTATTACTGGTACTGATACTATTACTGGCACTGATACTATTACTGGTAGGTATGCTATTACTGGTACTGATACTATTACTTGTACTGATACTATTACTGATACTATTACTGGTAGGGATACTATTACTGGTACTGATGCTATTACTGGTACTGATGCTATTACTGGTAGTGATACTACGTTAGCTGATTTTCCATGGCAACAAGGAAAACACAAAGCAGACTAAACTCTGTGGTCCTTTAAAAAACCTACTGAATGTCAAATATTGTGTGCTATAGCCTGGAAAATAAAACGTGATTCTGGGTGACAACTTAAAGCTGCTTGTTTCCAACATTAGGACTGTTTTCCTCAGGAAATTCAATCCGCTTCATGTTCTGTTTCTTTGCCATGATACCTCTGAGTATCGCGATACTGGTGTCGTGACAACCGTAGGTAGTGGAGTGTTCAATGTTTCAGGTGCAGAGTAGAAGTGGTTTTGGAACCAGGCCTGTACAGGCTTCTATAGACTTTGAGTTGGAAGTGATGATTGTTATGTTTTATCCTCTCAACCAATGTGCCCGCGAGCAGCTCACCTCGGACTGCCGCGCAGAAGAAATACGAGCCCGCGCAGAGAAGCACGTGGTTGAACTTAACTCAACTTTCTACAGTTTTCTACTTTAGTTAACACTATCAACATTTCGTTCTACTGTGGTAATTGTGATCGGATCAATGCAATATTAACCACTTTCAATGTAATATACCAAAACAAAGCGAGCTATGCAAAGATTTGGTATGCATAACGAACTGTGCAAGAGATTTTCTTGTCGGCAGAGCGCATTGGAGTAGGATTCATGCATTGACAGGCACGACTTAGGCCCGTATTCTACACAGACCGGTGCACCATAACCAATCAGAGCTGCAGTAGGCCTATATGCAAACAGCCATTGCCATATATGGATCTGTGCCATTCACTTTGAACTGGACTGTGTTTAGGCTACAGTGAGTGGTTGGGAGGTCAAAGTGAGAGCTGCATGTAGCCACTTGTATACATTTGTTCATATTCTTTGCTAGTTAGTGAGTTATTAGCCCAGTTATAGCTAATTTCTAGTCAACAATGGGGAGTGATTGCTTCCTACAAGAGCACAAAACATCTTTGGAAAGCGATTCAGGTAAAGAGCTTTTTTATGTCTTAAAGGGAAGTGTTGTATTTTGAGACAGTCTAGAATAAACTAAGTAGCCAATAGGCAGAGGGTAGCATAATTTGTCTGATTCTCTGTAACTATGGTTTGGGAATAATAATGCATTTTATTTTGTATAGTGGTTTCTTGCGTCAAACAACATTTTCAGTCACCTCAAGCTCTCAACGCAGTTTTATTTCTTAGAGGCTACCTTATGAATTGTATGATAACATCCAGAGCCAGTTATGATCAACTCCTCTATTAAGCTATCAGCTCTGCAGTGTTGTCCAATGTCAATCTACGATACTGATCCCTGGGGGACTCTTGTTTCAGGCAGCCTGCCTGGAGGCCTAATCCTGTGGTCTGGGCTGCTGTCAGAGGTGGCTCGGCAGCCCCACAGCCCCAGCCCCTGGGCTCATTTTCAGGAGTTATGCAAATTAAAACAGCCCTATTGTGGTGCTCGTAAATTCTTCCACCACAGGGCCCAGTTAAATCGATTCCGAGCCTTGAGCAAACAAACTTCTTTGATCCCCTATATTATCAACTCCAGCTCTTTTTGTGTTTCTAATTTCCTCATCCCTGATATTTTTGTTTTCATCTCACTCCATCTGTTGTTTCCCAGCACCACCCTGTACTAAGCCTATGTGTACAGCGTTTTCTTCTCCTCCCTTTTCGCCTGAGCCCTTGTAGAATTCCCCCTCTCTTTTTTATTTCCTTTGTCAACGGGAGAGGATTGCCAAAGCCTGTGCATGTCCAAGGCACATTTCACATTACAAGAAAAGCCTAACTGTCGTCCAGCTGCGTTTTGGTTGAGTGGCACAAGGCTGTCGTTTGATCCCTTTTTGAACTCTAAAAGTAGCCTAAAACCAAACACACACACGCCGATGATGTCTGTAATGTGATTTGCCCATTTGTGCCTATAAAGGAAGAAAAACGGAGCAAATAAAAAAGAGATAAAAAACAACAACAGGTTATTTCATTTAATGTCATATGGTTTGGCTTTTTTGCCGTGTCATTGAAGAATTCGGTTTGACCAAGTTGACCTGGAGGTTTGTCAATACATTTATTTGGTTTACAGACTCGCGCTGAGAAGAAACAGCAACCTCCTTCCGAATCCCCAGGAGAGAGGGAATGATAGAGGGAGGGGGAAAAAGAAGGGATGAGCTAATTTATCGACTCATTTTCATCACCTAACCAAACCTACATGTACATAGTACTTCAATCAATCAATCACCTAACCAAACCTACATAGTACCTCAATCAATCAATCACCTAACCAAACCTACATGTACATAGTACTTCAATCAATCAATCACCTAACCAAACCTACATGTACATAGTACTTCAATCAATCAATCACCTAACCAAACCTACATAGTACTTCAATCAATCAATCAATCAATCACCTAACCAAACCTACATGTACAGTGAGGGAAAAAAGTATTTGATCCCCTGCTGATTTTGTACGTTTGCCCACTGACAAAGAAATGATCAGTCTATAATTTTAATGGTAGGTTTATTTGAACAGTGAGAGACAGAATAACAACAACAAAAATCCAGAAAAACGCATGTCAAAAATGTTATGAATTCATTTGCATTTTAATGAGGGAAATAAGTATTTGACCCCTCTGCAAAACATGACATGAGGTCAGACGTTTCTTGTAGTTGGCCACCGGGTTTGCACACATCTCAGGAGGGATTTTGTCCCACTCCTCTTTGCAGATCTTCTCCAAGTCATTAAGGTTTCGAGGCTGACGTTTGGCAACTCGAACCTTCAGCTCCCTCCACAGATTTTCTATGGGATTAAGGTCTGGAGACTGGCTAGGCCACTTCAGGACCTTAATGTGCTTCTTCTTGAGCCACTCCTTTGCTGCCTTGGCCGTGTGTTTTGGGTCATTGTCATGCTGGAATACCCATCCACGACCCATTTTCAATGCCCTGGCTGAGGAAGGAGGTTCTCACCCAAGATTTGACGGTATTGGCGTCCATCGTCCCTTTGATGCGGTGAAGTTGTCCTGTCCCCTTAGCAGAAAAACACCCCCAAAGCATAATGTTTCCCACCTCCATGTTTGATGGTGGGGATGGTGTTCTTGGGGTCATAGGCAGCATTCCTCCTCCTCCAAACACGGCCGAGTTGAGTTGATGCCAAAGAGCTCCATTTTGGTCTCATCTGACCACAACACTTTCAACCAGTTCTCCTCTAAATCATTCAGATGTTTCATTGTGCAAACTTCAGATGGGCATGTATATGTGCTTTCTTGAGCAGGGGGGACCTTGCGGGACTGCAGGATTTCAGTCCTTCACGGCGTAGTGTGTTACCAATTGTTTTCTTGGTGACTATGGTCCCAGCTGCCTTGGATCATTGACAAGATCCTCCCGTGTAGTTCTGGGCTGATTCCTCACCGTTCTCATGATCATTGCAACTCCACGAGGTGATCTTGCATGGAGCCCCAGGCCGGGGGAGATTGACAGTTCTTTTGTGTTTCTTCCATTTGCGAATAATCACACCAACTGTTGTCACTTCTCACCAAGCTGCTTGGCGATGGTCTTGTAGCCCATTCCAGCCTTGTGTAGTCTACAATCTTGTCCCTGACATCCTTGGAAGCTCTTTTGGTCTTAGCCATGGTGGAGAATTTGGAATCTGATTGATTGATTGCTTCTGTGGACAGGTGTCTTTTATACAGGTAACAAGCTGAGATTAGGAGCACTCCCTTTAAGAGTGTGCTCTAATCTCACTCATTACCTGGGAGCCAGAAATCTTTCTGATTGAGAGGGGGTCAAATACTTATTTCCCTCATTAAAATGCAAATCAATTTATAATATTTTTGACATGCCATTTTCTGGATTTTGTTGATGTTATTCTGTCTCTCACTGTTCAAATAAACCTACCATTAAAATTATAGACTGATCATTTCTTTGTCAGTGGGCAAACGTACAAAACCAGCAGGGGATCAAATACTTTTTTCCCTCACTGTACATAGTACTAAAATCAATCAATCACCTAACCAAACCTACATGTACATAGTACTTCAATCAATCAATCACCTAACCAAACCTACATAGTACTTCAATCAATCAATCACCTAACCAAACCTACATGTACATAGTACTTCAATCAATCAATCAATCACCTAAACAAACCTACATGTACATAATACTTCAATCAATCAATCAATCACCTAACCAAACCTACATGTACATAGTACTTCAATCAATCAATCACCTAACCAAACCTACATGTACATAGTACTTCAATCAATCAATCACCTAACCAAACCTACATGTACATAGTACTTCAATCAATCAATCACCTAACCAAACCAATGTACATAGTACTTCAATCAATCAATCACCTAACCAAACCTACATGTACATAGTACTATCAATCAATCACCTAACCAAACCTACATGTACATAGTACTTCAATCAATCAATCACCAAACCTACATGTACATAGTACTTCAATCAATCAATCACCAAACCAAACCTACATAGTACTTCAATCAATCAATCACCAAACCAAACCTACATAGTACTTCAATCAATCACCAAACCAAACCTACATAGTACTTAAATCAATCAATCACCTAACCAAACCTACATAGTACTTCAATCAATCAATCAATCACCTAACCAAACCTACATAGTACTTCAATCAATCAATCAATCACCTAACCAAACCTACATGTACATAGTACCTCAATCAATCAATCACCTAACCAAACCTACATGTACATAGTACTTCAATCAATCAATCACCTAACCAAACCTACATGTACATAGTACTTCAATCAATCAATCACCTAACCAAACCTACATGTACATAGTACTTCAATCAATCACCTAACCAAACCTACATGTACATAGTACTTCAATCACCAACCAAACCTACATGTACATAGTACTTCAATCAATCAATCACCTAACCAAACCTACATGTACATAGTACTTCAATCAATCACCTAACCAAACCTACATGTACATAGTACTTCAATCAATCAATCACCAAACCAAACCTACATGTACATAGTACTTCAATCAATCAATCACCTAACCAAACCTACATGTACATATTACCTCAATAAATCACCCCAACTACCACGTACCCCAGTGCACTGACACAGTACTGGTACTCCTTGTTTGTATATATAGCCTCGTTATTGTGTTACTACTTTATTTTTATCCATTAGCAAATGTTCTTACTTTTTAACTGCATTGTTGGGAAAGGGCTCATATATAAGCATTTCACAGTAAAGTCTACACTTGTTGTATTCGGCGCATGTGACAAATCAAATTGGATTTGATTATCTCTGCATTGCTTGTGGAAGGAAGCCAGCCTCTTGAATAGGCCAGGCAGATGTCCCATATGGGCTATTATTATGAGCTAACATGCCTGTGTGCTGTAGCAGCAACCTGGGATTCTCTTGTGGTTGTCTTGTCTTTGGGATGCTTCCAACTTCCCAGGTTCCCTGATGTTATGAGGCCATATATTACATGATAACATCCCTCATGTTTTAAATGTCTGTGCTTTACTGTAGCACAGAAATATAATTCTTAGAACAGACTTTTCCATTTAAGTGATGGTGGACCGCCACGATTCTATTTCTCATTCTCTATTTGTCATTGTGTTTTGTGTTAGGGTTGCTTTCCCAAATTCCAGAATGTCTCTGTTTCAAGTGTGTCTTGTACAGTAAATACCTGGGGTTCTTTCTCACTGTTAGGTTTTGTTTTCTGGTTCCAGGTTCCTAGTAACACGCTCCCTGTCCCTGGTCAAGATGTCGGGTCACACTCCATCCATAACGAGGCTGGAACAGCGGGCAGCCGAGGCCGATCACATCATAGACTACCTCAAACAGCAGGTCCAGCTGCTCAAGGAGAAAGCCAGTAAGAGACGCCGAAAGCACACACACACACACACACACACACAAAGACACATGCAAACATAGAGATGCATGCGCACACTCAATCTCAAGCAGAGTATGGGGTCAAATGTATTCCTCAAGCATTCTCAAATGGTTGAAATTCTTTCTAAAAAGACTTTAATTGAATGAGTTTGACCTCAACTCTACATGAGTGCACATTCTCAGGGTGAAGTAGCCTAGCTGGAGACCCGGTTTAAAGCCAAAGTTGGGGAGGGAAAGAGGCTGTAGGATAGAACTAGATGATGCATGTTAGTCCCTATAAAAGTCTGACAGGAGCTTGTCTGTCTGAACATAGAGGTGCAAGCCACCGTCAGAGAAGAGAAGAAACTGATGGTGGAGAACACCAAGTTGAAGAGGGACATCGAGCAACTGAAGCAAACACTGCTGGAGAAGGAGAAGAACAGAGGAGGTACGTAGTTTGTTGGTGACAGTGTTCCATCTCTGTCACATCCTGTTTAACTTCTGCTAAGACCTCCTCGGAGATGAAATACTGACGTTGTTCAGACTGCGATTGAGAATAACTGTCTTTTTCCTGAGGGGAACTTCATTCTTCAAAGAACAGACGCCATTCCTTTGGTACGGCCTTGATGTTGTCAACCACATAGCTATAGCAAGCTGTAGGGTAAAGTTCTCACACTTGAGTCGTTGATGGCGTCTGAGGCAACTCATTAGCGACACATTGTTTGTTTTGCTGTATTAGTAACAGTCCTAGATCTTAATAAAATGCCTTTCTCGTCTCATTCTAATATTACAACCAGACCTTTTTTAACTATCAGAGTTCAAACAAATAATTGAACTCAAGTGCACAAGCATGCCCATCATTAGCGCCACTAGGCAACCCCCAACTGCCAAAGTCAAACGGCATGCCGTCTGCGTGACTGGCGGCGTGCTACAACCCTGTTGTTATATCGCGCCTCTGTCATGCATTAACATACAAGGGCAAACAGTCTCTGTGATCATTAACACGTCAATAATGGCTTCCAGAGAGGAGAACCAGGTGGTAAAAAACCAGAGGATTAGTATGAATAGGTAATGTAGCCCTCATCAAAAGGCTATCCTCTCTACATGTTATTTTTGGAGCGTTCGGGAATGTGTGCGAAAAGGACGGCAGGATTATGTTTTAGGTTTTTCCACGTATCCAATTCCGATGTTTATTTTTGGTATGTGTTTCAATGGGGCTTTGTGACACTGTTAAAAAAAAGTTCAATCACAGTACAGATAAAGTGTGGAGCTTTTTTGAGGGATATTTCAGTCGGGCCTCATCCGTTTGTTATGGAGATGACTAACTGAAGTAAAGTGAAGACCTTCAGGGATACTGTCTGGGCATTTTGAGCAACAGAGAACAACAGCAGGAGAAACGACAGCATTTAAAAGGTTTATCGCCATGTTGTTTTAAAGGTAAACCTTTGGAGTTCTGAACCTCCGCTCTCAACATAGAATTAAAATGTGGGTAAAGTATGACTTTACGTCCAAACTTAAACCTGAAATGACGTTTAAAACTATATTTCCTTGTTTTCATGGACACTGTCATTTTCCCATGAAAACAAGCTTCAGGAGGCTGGTCTTTCCTCCCATTGGGTCTATAAATAAGGTTTTCTCTATCATTAAGCAAAATTATGTTGCTGAAACTAATTAGGCAAAGTACATCTCAATGAATAGCCATCATATCCAACCATCCCTCGCCGTCATTCTCAATTCAAAGTTCCATCTGTCAGGTTAGATGGCTTTGTTATTCCCCTTTCACACTGTCGGACCCACCCAAGACGTACTGCGCTGGTTGGGATATTTTATTTTTCACATTGTTCTTTCCTGAACAATTCCAGCAACTGTGGTGGATGCATAGCCAGGCCAGCTCAGTACAGCTTGGCTCGGCTCGGCTCTGTAGTGTGAAAAGGGTATTAGTGCCAGGTCGCAGTTGTAAATGAGAACCTGTTCTCAACTGGCTTACCTGGTTAAATAAAGGTGAAATAAAAAAATAAAAAATAATAAAGTGCCTCTGGGTTCAAAAGCAAAATAGCCAACCTGAAGATACAAGGTTTTCAAATATATTGTGTATTGGAACTTGGTGCAGTATCATACAGCCTATCTGAACGGTACTGCAGAGGAGCGTTCAACTCCAGTTCTGCAGATTTTTATCCATCTCTTATAGTCAGCCTCTGATCTCCACCTTACAAACCAGTTCTCCTGGATTCTAATCAGTAGCATCAATAGCAGGGATCAAATAAAACCAGCAGTACTGCTGTAACTGGAGTTGAATATCCTCACTCAGTGTGGGTTAGTTAGAGCATGGTGCTGGCAACACCAGGGTTCTGGGTTCAATTCATGGGCCAGATATACTTAATTCATGTGTCACTGTCAACTTTAAGGCGACATTCTAATATCCGTACTAGCATACCACTTAGCATGTGTCCAATGCATTGTATGCTGGTGTGGTTATTAGAACAGAGCTTAAGGGCTCTATTAAATCTGCGTCGTGGAAATTCAGCTTTACAGCGTGATTGAAATTTAAAGGAAAGGTTCCTGTTTTAGCGGAGACTACATTCGTGGTAAACGCTGCTTATGTCGGCTCAATCGGAAATGACCTTTACATTTCTATCGCGAGATCTGTAACGCTTCATCTTTATAGATTGATCAGGTCTCTTTGGATAGAAGTGTTAAATGAATCTTCTCTCCGTTTTCCCCACTGCAGTGAGGGAGGTGTCCATGCCAACTGCAGGAGACTCGAGTGTCCAGTGTGCCTCCAAGCCCACACCTCCTCAGCCCTCATCCCCAGCAAGGTCCTCCACCTCCACTGCCGACCCCTCTCCCAAAAACAGCGAGGCCAAGAAGAAGAAACCAGAGAAAAAGGGTAAAGTGAAGAAAGAAGTGACTTGTTGTTGAAGTTGCAGGGCCCTTCCACATCTGTGATTCACACACTCATAATGGTCAAAACCCCTCAACGTTCCACCACCACTAAAGGCCCGGGGTCTTAAAATATGCCATTTCATTTTTTTGTTTCGTCAGCAAAATCGAAGTAGGCCTGAGCGCCTCTTCAGCGACAATTTGAGTTTTAAGTGCTCCATGATTTTGCTTTGGGATGTGACTTCTCTGAAATTGCTTTCCATTTGGAACACGAGCCCTTGTCTAAGATCCAGCGTTTCCATCAATGCTTGGCTGGATACAGCGGTCCATCTGTACTTTAATGGCAATTTGTGATTTCCCAGGCAGGTATTCTCCATCTGAATCTCTAATATCTGGCGATGATGGATGAAAGGCGCAAGGGGAATCTGCATATATAGGGGATCCGTTTCAAACTTTGGCCTAACATTTCAGTTTCCAACATTAGACAGGCTTTTTCCCGAAACAAATTCACTTTCTCCGAAACCTTTCGGTGATTTATCTTGAAGTAGATGTTTAACCTTGATTGCTTTAATTTTAAAAAATGAAAACATTTACTTGTTTCGGTGATGAGAGAAGAGTCTTAGCAGAAGTGTCAACGCGTAATGAGAGACAGGCAGAATTCCGGTTTGGATGTTTATGTTGTGTCGACGCCATTCATCTTGAGGCTTTGCACAACCTCCCCAGAGCTAAACCAGAGATGCTCTAATGCAGTGTAATATAACATGCTGTTCATTTCCTCAGTGTCAAATGATATCTAAAAACTCGTATTCCAGCGAAACTATTGAAATTCAGCGGTGTAGGGTTGTATTCTTTTGAACTTTTTTTTGTTTATTATTAAAATTATATTCGATATACAATAAATCAGTCAAAGCCTCGTTCCATTCAGACGTCAAACCCATCTGGACTAATTAACTTCCACGGCAACAAATTGGGAATAATCTTCCCCAGATTATTTACAAGGTTATAATTCAGAGAAGATGAGGAAGAGAATGCTTTGCGACGTAGAACTGAACCAGTTTGTATCTGACTTTTCTGACAGCCAGATGTCAATGGAAAACGGAGAGCAGTAAATATCTGATACTGTTTTTTTTTTTTTTCTCCGCTGTTGACGATTTGCTTTGTTTTAGTACGTGTGGATATCCTCGTTTCCACATAAAGGCTTGGATGTGACTGTGTTCCCACCTCTTCTAAACAATCATCGCCTGGCAATCAAATAAATCAGCCGGCCCATGGTGTGGTACACTGCTGCTCAGGGGCCAGGGCGGATGACGTCACACATCCAATAAACTGTTTTTCGTAACAGTGCAGATGTTGACAGGGGGCGTTAAGTAGGTAGCCCAGAGGTTAGAGAGGCGGACCAGTAGGTTGCTGGTTCGAATCCTGGGCTGGCAATATGGGGAGATGAGCTGGCAACTGGAAGGTTCTCACCATCTAGAAAAAAAGGAGACGAGACTAGGAGACGAGACTAGGAGACAGAGACCACTTTATACTATCCACTGCATATCATTGGAAGCGTCTGGCACGCTACAGCACCCTTGTATCCGTGCAAAGCCTGTCTGGGCCTATGTTTTAACAGTGGGTATTGATATTGGTATTTACTTTAAGTCTCCTCAGAAGTCTGTTGAGTTGTGGAAAAGTAAATGTACTATTTTTGAAAGCCTGCGGTGATCACAGTAAAAAATGCCACGCTGGGGCTCCAGAGTCGCCGGGCAGATTTGTTTTCACTTTGGGGTAAATTGGATCAGAACAGTCAAGATGGCTGAATCACTCAGCATAGTTTCCAGACAGACTAGGTTCAAATGGGTCCTAATGAGTCTCCAGGGAACACTACCATAGCAGTGGGCTGAACATAATCTCAAATAAGCCTTGCATTAGATGCCTGGAGACAATATATTCTCTGGTGGACCTTTAATGTAATAAAGGCAGGGAGTCAGTATGCCATCCCTGAACTCAGTCCAGGATACTATACCTGCTGTGGCAGAGCCTGTATTGTAGCCCCGTGTAGCTCAGTTGGTAGAGAATGGTACTTGCAATGCCAGGGTTGTGGGTTCGTTTCCCACGGGGGGCCAGTATGAAGAAAAAAAATGTATGCACTCACTAACTGCAAGTCGCTCTGGATAAGAGCATCTGCTAAAATGTAAATGTGTTAAGTAATATATATACCATTAAACAGACGCCTTTATCCAAAGAGACTTAGTCATGCTTGCATACATATTACGTATTGGGTGGCCCCGGGAATCAAACCCACTATCCTGGCGTTGCAAGCACCATGCTCTACCAACTGAGCTACAGAGGACCACAGCTTTGTCATGCGCTACTTTACATGTCAGTCAGGCAAACTCACTCTTATCCTAAATGACTTAACTGCAAGTTCGTATTGGGTGGGTGTGTGACTGTCTGTCTCTCTGTGTGTGTGGTCTCTGTTCCGCTGGTTTAACCCCTTCCTCTCTGTGTGTGTGGTCTCTGTTCTGGTTTAACTCCTTCCTCTCTGTGTGTGTGGTCTCGGTGCTGGTTTAACCCTTTCCTCTCTGTGTGTCCTATCACAGAGAAGGGAGAGAAGAAGCCCGCGGCCCCCCAGGAGGAGGCTAAGGTGGACGTGTCGCGTCTGGACATGAGGGTGGGACGCATCGTCACGGCCGAGAAGCACCCGGACGCCGACTCGCTCTACGTGGAGCAGGTGGACGTGGGGGAGGCCGCCCCCAGGACGGTGGTCAGCGGGCTGGTCAAGCACATACCCATAGATCAGGTACTGGAATGCACAGCCTAGTAATAACACAGCCTAGTACGAACACAGCCTATCACCGGCTACTGGCCAACCAAATGTCAGATCAGCTCTGAAAAATCTGATCTGATTGGTCAAAGGACCAATTAGTGGAAAAAAAGATCAGAATTGGGCTGCCTGTCTAAATGCAGCCAAAGAGCCTCATCATGTCAAGTATTCACGCAAGGCCTGTGTCAGTCAGATACAACATCGGGTAGTTACCAGACAACTCATCGGGTAGTTCCATTAGGGGTAGTTACCAGACAACTCATCGGGTAGTTACCAGACAACTCGGGTGCTCCCGGGTTCCAGACAACTCTCGGGTAGTTACCGACAACTCATCGGGTAGTTCAGACAACTCATCGGGTAGTTACCAGACAACTCATCGGTAGTTACCAGACAACTCATCGGGTAGTTACCAGACAACTCATCGGGTAGTTACCAGACAACTCATCGGGTAGACCAGACAACCATCGGTAGTTACCAGAAATATCGGGTAGTTACCAGACAACTCATCGGGTAGTTACCAGACAACTCATCGGGTAACTCGGTAGTTGGGTAGTTACCAGACAAATGCCCTTTTGGAACGTTTTATGTGTCTGGAACACAGTCTGCCCACAGACAATACAAAGGAAGGCTGTTACTGAACTAAACAGGTAGTGGGAACTTAGCGGTCATTCAGGGACTTGGGCAGGCAGACCTAGTACACTACAAAGCTCTCTACATGCTTTTGGTAGTCAAATAACATTGGTTTTAAAGATTGCTGTTTTAACACTGCTAATACATTTTTTTGCCTTATTTTCAATAGAACAAATTCAGCTGTTTTTGTTGTACACACGGGTGCTATAATTCTGGCTAGCCAGGGTCATGTTCTGGGTTTAATAGCCCATGTAAAGGGACTACACCGGTGTAGTCTGTGTCTGGGGTTCACGTGATGCTTTTTAATGTCTACGACGTAGGTTTCTGCACACACAGACTTGGTTTTCATTTAGTTATTGCCCCGGAATTTACGATTTGTCTCCGAGACGCAAAAGTAATTTGTATGCAGTCTTATTCACCTAGAAAAAGTCCCCAGTTTCTCTGTGCAATCAAAACGCTCTTCTCGGTTTGCCTCTTTTGATTCATCTCCAAAGCATGGGGAGCCTTTGTACATCCTACTTTATATAGACAATGTATATTCCCTATAAATGAAAGCATATGCTCGTTGGAGTCTTTGTACCCAAACACAGTCGGAGTCAAAATATATCTATGGTTCTATGAGAAGACTAATTGGGAATTACATTTTTCATTAGATTTTTATATAAATGTATTGAAATACTTGTAGTTACGTAGCTATTGGCTACATTACTAAGCTAGGGCCTACATTTGTTTGACAATTCTTTTTATTGCATCTTAATGTACGTTCTGTAGTGGCTGAATTGTGAAGTGTTTCTTCACCACCGAAATAACCTTTTTCACTGAGACATTTGTCATAAGCCATAGTAAATTACAGAGACTCAAAGACAATCCAAGCACACGTCACTGTAATGACTAGATTTTGTTTTGTCATTTAAAGAGAGAATGCCTTCTTCCTTCACACCAGGGCTAGGCGAGAGCAGCCTTCTTCCTTCACACCAGGGCTAGACGAGCAGCCTTCTTCCTTCACACCAGGGCTAGATGAGCAGCCTTCTTCCTTCACACCAGGGCTAGACGAGCAGCCTTCTTCCTTCACACCAGGGCTAGATGAGCAGCCTTCTTCCTTCACACCAGGGCTAGACGAGCAGCCTTCTTCCTTCACACCAGGGCTAGACGAGCAGCCTTCTTCCTTCCACACCAGGGCTAGAACGAGCAGCCTTCTTCCTTCCACACCAGGGCTAGGCGAGCAGCCTTCTTCCTTCACACCAGGGCTAGAGAGCAGCCTTCTTCCTTCCACACCAGGGCTAGACGAGCAGCCTTCTTCCCTTCACACCAGGGCTAGACGAGCAGCCTTCTTCCTTCCACACCAGGGCTAGACGAGCAGCCTTCTTCCTTCCACACCAGGGCTAGACGAGCAGCCTTCTTCCTTCCACACCAGGGCTAGATGAGCAGCCTTCTTCCTTCCACACCAGGGCTAGACAATAATTATTTGGACAAGAAGAAACCACAGTTTTCCTTTCTCGTCAAGTCATTCATTCTGTCAGAGTCAACATGGCGACGGCCCGTGCATACAAGACATTGAGCCTTCCCTGTTTCAAGGAACATACTGGAGTTTGAAGAACGACATGAGGAATAAAAAGCCAAACCCTTTCATTGGCAGCAATATAGAGGGCCCATTGCAGCATGTTGACTTGAGTGCCCTGGCATGTTTGTCCTTTGTACGTTGGCCGGAATAAGGAAACTTTGGAAACCCAAATCCTAGCGTGTTTGGATTGTGTTCAGTTGTAACCCTCAACATTAAAGTGATTTCAGGCCTCATTGCCATTACATGAAATTGAATGTCAACCCCACACACATACACACACACACAACTTGACTTCTGTAGTCCGCACATCTGACCGATTACTTAACTGACAAGACGTCACACACCCAACACACACACACACACACCCTTTCCCCGTTAAGCAAATGGCGCTTGAGTAAGAAAAGCTGCCGCAAGAAGGCTGTCAAAACAATATGTCACACTAACGGGAATGTATGCAGATTTATGTAAACATTGAACTTTTTTAAAGGATGTTTCCAAAGTGAAGACATCATTATTTTCCTAGTTGTGACACGCACTATGACTTTGTACACTGGATCCTCGCCGTCCTCTTCTCTTTTGATGGAAATAGCTTCTGGCCTTCTCAGAGTTTTGGTCAACCTCTGAGGTCACTCCAGAGACATGAAAGAATAATGTTTTTTTCTCTCGCTCTCCTTGGTTTATGAAATAAGGCACACCATACACACAAGCCATATGCCGCCAGAGGCAGTCATTTTACATGACAAGATTGGACATGGTAGAATTGTGTGAATATGATTCTGAAAACCTCAGTACTGCAAAGCGGTCGAGAGTGGAGACCACACAAGTTGGTGTTTTCTTTTCTCCATTTTATCAATCAATCAACCAATCAATCAAGTCATAAAGTAGGCCATTCATTCTGAAGACAGCAGTGTAACCCTGTGTGGTTTGTACAGAATCAGAGTAGTGCTCCTACTCTCTCTACTAGTAAAATATGTATTCTTTATTTTAATACTTTTTCCTACAAAAGAAGGTTGAAGATATATGTATTTAATATCTCTGTATCTCAGTATAGTTTTAAACCTTTGCCCTGTTTCATCGCCCTCCAGATGCAGAATCGCATGGCGGTGCTGCTGTGCAACCTGAAGCCAGCTAAGATGAGAGGCGTGCTGTCCCAGGCCATGGTGATGTGTGCCAGCTCCCCAGACAAGGTGGAGATTCTAGACCCTCCCAGCGGTGCCGTGCCCGGAGACAGAGTCATCTTCCAGGGCTTCCCAGGTACCGTAACACCGCTGACCATCTGGGCATGTATCCACAGAGTCTGAGTAGGAGTGCTGATCTAGGATCAGTTTGCCTTTTAGATAATAATGAATAAGATTGTATGGACAGATCCTAGATCAGGACTCCTACTCTGAGAGGCTTTGTGGATATGCGCCCTGACCTCTAGGGTCTACTTCACCATTAGCCTGGTTAAACCAGACTGAATGCTGCACTCAATGGGGAGCACAGTGTTCAGTATGGTTTATCCAGGCTACTTCATCATACCCTCTACAGCTCAACCTGCTTGTGACTAAGCTAGTACGCTGTGAAAGTAACCAGGAAGTGTCTGCCCCCACAGCCTTTTTGTAGTTTTCTTTTTTATGATCTTCAATGCGCAAAAACGTAGCGCAATGGTCTTCAAGCACAAAAACGTCAAAGTGTATCTGGTAGAAGTACATTCGTCCACAAACCCGTATTTTATATCTATCTTAAATGATTGCGTTTTCATGAATTTGATGATAAAATCGCAAAGCCAATTCAAAAAAGCATGGGAAACAAAACGAAAGTAAAGCGGAAGTAGCCGTCACTTTCACAGGGTATTCTAACCTCGATAACACTTCACATATATCTTTATAAAGGGGGGTTGTCAAGGGTTTATACACTGAACAAAAATATAAATGCAACATGTAAAGTGTTGGTTTCATGAGCTGAAATAAAAGATCCCAGAAATGTTCCATACGCACAAAAAGCTTATTTCTCTCCAATTTTGTGCACAAATTTGTTTACATCCCTGTTAGTGAGCATTTCTCCTTTGCCAAGATAATCCATCCACCTGACAGGTGTGGCATATCAAGAAGCTGATTAAACAGCATGATTATTACACAGGTACACCTTGTGCTAGGGACAATAAACGGCCACTCTAAAATGTGCAGTTTTGTCACACAACACAATGCCACAGATGTCTCAAGTTTTGAGGGAGCGTGCAATTGGCATGCTGACTGCAGGAATGTCCACTAGAGCTGTTGCCAGATAATTGAATGTTCATTTCTCTACCATAAGCCGCCTCCAACGTCATTTTAGAGTACTTGGCAGTACGTCCAACCGGCCTCACAACCGCAGACCAGGCGTAACCACGCCAGCCCAGGACCTCCACGTCTTGCTTCTTCACCTGCGGGATCGTCTGAGACCAGCCACCCGGACAGCTGATGAACTGAGGAGTATTTCTGTCTGTAATAAAGCGCTTTTGTGGGGAAAAACTCATTCTGATTGGCAAACGTGGATCTTGAATCTAATGGCGGTAGAATAGTGGAAGACTGGACTATTGTCCAAAGGAATGGAAAAAGGAGCAAGGTTATTTTGGAAAACAAAATGTTGAGTTCTGATAATGTGCCCTCTTAAATGGTAGGAGTAGCGGTTTGTAGAAGAGGAGCTTGGATGACCCAAATACCATACTTGAATCCGTTTGAGATATCTAAACTGGTGGAAAAAAGTATTCGGCAGTGGTGTAAAGGAGTTAAGTAAAAATACTTTAAAAGTATTTAAAGCATTTAGGTCGTTTTTTGGGTATCAGTACTTGGCTTACTATTTATAATTTTGACAATATTTACTTTTACTTCACAACATTCTAAAGAAAATAATGCACTTTTTATTCCATACATTTTCCCTGACATCCAAAAGTACTCTTTACATTTTGGGTGGGCCTGGCTCCCAAGTGGCTGCGCCCCTACCCAGTCATGTGAAATCCATAATTTAGGGCCTAATGGATTTATTTCAATTGATTGATGACCTTATATGAACTGTAACTCAGTACAATTGTTGAAATTGTTGCATGGTACGTTTTATATTTTTGTTCAGTATAAGTAGTTTGTAGACCATTTATTGATTAGTTCATCTAGTTGGTTCAAATCCTGGCCATATCATGTGGGTAACTGAATTAAATGTGGTAAAATAGTTGAAGGCTTGATGTTTGCCATTCCACTGGCTACACTTTAAAGTAGGATACAATGAGTCTGGTACAATGACGGAACACTGCATTCATTTTAGCTGCATCTGGTGGAATGGGACACAGGGTCTGCATCCCAAAACATTGCACTTAGGCAAATGTAGTGCACTATGTAGGGAATAGGGTGCCATTTGGGACACATCCAGGGATTCCTTCTGTAAACTCAAGTCATGAATTATTTATGACCAAAAAGCCACTTCAGATGACCCAACACTAAAGAACATCAATAGATTCCAACCAAGGGGAAAAGGACTGAATGCATTGCCCTGAACAAAACAACAGGGTTTCCTTATTGCCTTTACATCGGTAGGTGAAATGAAGCGTGAACAACCAACTGTCCTCTTGCCAAGGGCAACAAAGGCTTTTATTTTCATTTCTTTGAAGAGAGGAATCACAAAGCCTTCTCAAGACCTCAGAGTTTTCCTATTGCAGCGCTCGCTCCTCTGTTCTCTTTAGTGATGGGAGCTAAATGGCCTGTGACTGTTAACAGAATAGACAAACTAATCAACTCCCTCTGACAAGAAGTGTAAGTCCAGTCCTCTTTTCCCACAATCAAGCGTAGGGAGGTTAGGAGATGGGAGAGTTTGAAAGGCCCCAAATAATTCTTTGTAGCTGTCTATTTACCACCACAAACCGATGCTGGTACTAAGACCGCACTCAATGAACTGTATACAGCAATAAGCAAACAGGAAAACGCTCATCCAGAGGCGGCACTCCTAGTGGCCGGGGACTTTAATGCTAATATAACAATAATTGGCAAATCTGACCATAATTCTATCCTCCTGATTCCTGCTTACAAGCAAAAACTAAAGCAGGAAGCACCAGTGACTCGGTCAATAAAAAAGTGGTCAGATGAGGCAGATGCTAAGCTACAGGACTGTTTTGCTAGCACAGACTGAAATATGTTCCGGGATTCTTCCAATGGCATTGAGGAGTACACCACATCAGTCACTAGCTTCATCAATAAGTGCATCAATGACGTCGTCCCCACAGTGACTGTACGTACATACCCCAACCAGAAGCCATGGATTACAGGCAATATCCGCAGTGAGCTAAAGGGTAGAGCTGCCGCTTTCAAGGAGAGGGACTCTAACCCGGAAGCTTATAAGAAATCTTGCTATGCCCTCCGACGAACCATCAAACAGGCAAAGCGTCAATACAGGACTAAGATAGAATCGCACTACACCGGCTCGTCTACACATCCGACGCTCGTCGGATGTGGCAGGGCTTGCAAACTATTACAGACTACAAAGGGAAGCACAGCCGCGAGCTGCCCAGTGACAAGAGCCTACCAGACGAGCTAAATTACTTCTATGCTGGCCGCAAGTAACACTGAAACATGCATGAGAGCATCAGCTGTTCCGGACGACTGTGTGATCACGCTCTCCGTAGCTGATGTGAGTAAGACCTTTAAACAGGTCAACATTCACAAGGCCGCAGGGCCAGACGGATTACCAGGACGTGTACTCCGAGCATGCGCTGACCAACTGGCAAGTTTCTTCACTGACATTTTCAACCTCTCCCTGTCTGAGTCTCTAATACCAACATGTTTCAAGCAGACCACCATAGTCCCTGTGCCCAAGAACACTAAGGTAACCTGCCTAAATGACTACCGACCCGTAGCACTCACGTCTGTAGCCATGAAGTGCTTTGAAAGGCTGGACATGGCTCACATCATCACCATTATCCCAGAAACCCTAGACCCACTCCAATTTCCATACCGCCCCAACAGATCCACAGATGATGCAATCTCTATTGCGCTCCACACTGCCCTTTCAAACCTGGACAAAAGGAACACCTATGTGAGAATGCTATTCATTGACTACAGCTCAGCATTCAACACCATAATGTCCTCAAAGCTCATCACTAAGCTAAGGACCCTGGGACTAAACACCTCCCTCTACAACTGGATCCTAGACTTTCTGACGGGCCGCCCCAGGTGGTAAGGGTAGGTAACAACACATCCGCCACGCTGATCCTCAACACGGGGATTCCCTCAGGGGTGCGTGCTCAGTCCCCTCCTGTACTCCCTGTTCACTCATGACTGCATCGCCAGGCACGACTCCAACACCATCATTAAGTTTGCAGATGACACAACAGTGGTAGGCCTGATCACCGACAACGACGAGACAGCCTATAGGGAGGAGGTCAGAGACCTGGCCGTGTGGTGCCAGGACAAAAACCTCTCCCTCAATGTGATCAAGACAAAGGAGATGATTGTGGACTACAGGAAAAAGAAGAGGACCGAGTACGCCCCCATTCTCATCGACGGGGCTGTAGTGGAGCAGGTTGAGAGCTTCAAGTTCCTTGGTGTCCACATCACCAACAAACTAACATGGTCCAAGCACACCAAGACAGTCACGACAAAACCTATTCCCCCCTAAGGAGACAAGAAAAGATTTGGCATGGGTCCTCAGATCCTCAGAAGGTTCTACAGCTGATCGAGAGCATCATGGTTGATCACTGCCTGGTATGGCATCTGCTCAGCCTCCGACCGCAAGGCACCTCAGAGGGTAGTGCGTACGGCCCAGTACATCACTGGGGCCAAGCTTCCTGCCATCCAGGACCTCTATACCAGGCGGTGTCAGAGGAAGGCCCTAAAAATTGTCAAAATTGTGATTTGAAATGCCTTGTTCAAAGGACTGGTTTGATTCAGATGTAGAGAATTAGAGCTCTTTATACCAAATCATCCAACGGAACACAACCTATGGAATTTATAGTCTTTAACAGAGTGACTATACACTATCCCAGTGCCTTTTAACCATACTCCATGTTCAATGTCATGCCTGGGAAATGCACAGAAACCCAAACTAGAGGAATGCCTGCCTGAACGTCATAAAATGTTCAACCTCATGCCTCGCCCGACGTTGAAGGGAGAAACCCATCACCACCACCATCAATATGACTGATTTTAGAGTTGTTCTTGTCAGGAGTTAATTTAAAAATATGGTTGTTGGGCTGGCAAAACAAAATGTTTTGGGGGGGAGGAGGAGAGGAGTTGTGAGTCATGCGGTTGTTTGTAGGGAACAATAACTGAACTGGGAGTTTCCCTGAGATAGAGAAGGAGAGAGAGGCTGTGGAGATAGAAAGGGAGTATTGGGAAACATGACGAGGGAGTGTCCATCACACAGACACCCTGACAGGACTGGAGGCCGCTGACATCAGCCTGGGCCATCCTTTCATCTCCTCCTCCTTTCTCTTCTCCTTCCCCCTCCTCTCCCCTCTCCTCATAGCCGCCTTTCCTCAAGCTGTTTGTTTTAACCATCTGGGCCTGTATCCACTGTCTGAATAGGAGTGCTGATCTAGAATCAGGTTGCCTTTTTAGATAATAATGAATAAGAGTGTATGGCAGATCCTAGATCAGCACTCCTTCTCTGAGACGACGCTTGGTGGATATGCGCCCTGACCTCTAGGGTCTACTTCACCATTAGCCTGGTTAAACCAGACTGAATGCTGCACTCAATGGGATCACAGTGTTCAGTATGGTTTATCCAGGCTACTTCTATACCCTCTACAGCTCAACCTGCTTGTGACTAAGCTTAGTACGCTGTGAAAGTAACCAGGAAGTGTCTGCCCCCACAGCCTTGTAGCTTTTCTTTTCTGTTTTATGATCATCAATGTGCAGTGGCGCCAAAACGTAGCGCAATGGTGTTCATAATGGCACTTCCTCAATGGTGTTCATAATGGCACTTCCAATGGGATAAATACTCAATGGTGTTCATAATGGCACTTCCTCAAGCTGTTTGTTTAACGAGGGATCCCCTCGGCCAAAACCCCTTATTTTACGACTCTACGCACGTCAATTAGAGCCACATTCAGGCTGGCATCACAGAGAAGGACCACAGGATGGAAGAGAGGAGAGGAGGATCATGGAAGGATGAGGGGCGGGGTTGCTAAGGCGGTCTCGTCGGTTTCTAGCTGTTCTGTACACAACTCTGGGTCGTTAAACAACACAGCCGCGGCGGTGATGGCGAACGCTTTTCCAAACAGGATGTTGTTTACAGTGAGGGATAAAGGATGATGGACTTGGGATTAGTTTCATTCCCTCTCTTATTTTGATGTCAGCTTTGGTCCCTCAGAATAAGGCTTCCACATCATAGAATGTCCAACCTCATGCCTCACCCGACATTGAAGGGGGAAACCCACCACCACCATCAATGTGACTGGGAGAGCGAGGGGGAGAGAGAGAGAGAGTCCATCACACAGATGCCCCGTCAGGACTGGAGCCCGCTGACATCAGCCTGGGTTCTCCTTTCATCTCCTCTCCCCTCTCACCGGCCCCTCCTCAAGCTGTTTGTTTAACGAGCGATCCCACTAGGGCTTTGGCGGTCATTCAATTCCCACCGGCAAAAAAAACGTATTTTACGACTCTACGCACACAGAGAACGACCACGGGATGGAAGAGAGGAGAGGAGGATGGAGGGATGCGGAGGAGGAGAGGGGCGAGGCGGGGTTGCTAAGGCGGTCTCGTCGGTTTCTAGCTATTCTGTACACACCTCTGGGTCGTTAAAAAACATAGCCGCGGCGGTGATGGTGAACACTTTTCCAAACAGGATGTTGTTTACAGCGAGGGGTAAAGGATGAAGAACTTCTATTTTACTTTTTGACATTCCCTCGCTCTTATTTTGATGTCAGCTTTGGTCCCCCAGGATTCCATATTTTTCTTCATATTTTAGGGAGTTGCAACCCTACTTTTTAGTGACATTCCGGTGCTAGCTAGTAGCACCAAGTCAGTCAGTAAGTGAGTCCAGCATTGGTCTTGGTGTGGATAGATGACAGTAATTACTCACACATTCACCAGCCCTAATAAGCACCCGTGTTCCTGTTCAAACTGTAGAGGGTGCCTAAGCTGCCCCATTACAACTTTCTCCCACCGCTTGGGTGCAACTGAGGAAAATTAAACATTTTGTTTTTCTTCACACGTCTTTCAGGATGTTTGTGATGATGAGTAGGAAAAGTTTACACCCCAACAGAAGCACGTTATGAATCCAATGCGGAGAGCCAGTTATGAATCCATACAGATGCCAAGTAATATCTAAACACTGCCAACAACACAATGCTGAGGTTATGAAGAACTCCCCTAACTCCATTAGTTGCCGACAAACATGGAGGTTGTAGACGTTTGAATTAGAGCTAAAAAGAGTAATAGCTTCTGTAAAACCTCTGGCCGTTTTTCTTTTTTTATGTGTCAAAATCGACACTACACCAAGGAAGTACTCTGCAGCACAAACCAATCGTCTATCACAAGGCTACAGAAAAGCAAGCAAGGCAGACAAGGTGTTGCCATTGGAGTCATCATCTCGGGGTTCCCCCTAGAGCGTCATGTCATCGAAACTAAGGAGGAACGTTCCCCCTCAATTTTTATTCATAAAAATATACAAGCGATACACAATGAGATATTCAATATGGCCCCCTCAAAAAATCTAGTGCATAACACGAGTGTATTGCTCCATACAAGGTATGTAAGTCATAACTATCGGAGCTGTCATCTAGTTTCTCTCCTATGTTTCCAGGTGAGCCAGACAAGGAGCTGAACCCCAAGAAGAAGGTGTGGGAGGCGGTGCAGCCGGACCTGGAGACAGACGGCCAGTGTGTGGCCACCTACAAGGGAGCCCCCTTCCAGATCGCCGGCAAGGGAGTGTGCAAAGCCCAGACCATGAGCAACAGCTGCATCAAATAAAGGAAGACGAATGCAGATGACGGAGCCGTAGAACTAGAATTGTGGGAATGGGAAAAGTGGGAAGGACCGTTCCAGCCATTCTATTTCTATAGGTGGAACTAGCGAAGGTCCTTGTTCAGCCTGTGGAACTGATAAAAACTCATCCATGACGGTGATAGTGATGATGTCGACGGAGGAAAAGGAAATGTTTTGAAGATGTTCAATAAAAAGGTTATCAGTTGGTCTTAAAATTGTTGCAATTGATTTCTTGTTTGGTTCTTCTTCATAAAGAAGCTGATAGGAGTGTGTTTACATCCTATAAAGCCTTTATAATGCTCTATAGCATTCTTAAATCATCCTGCAAATCACTTTTGTGATTTATTAGTTTGATTAGTACTTTGATTTAGAAAAGTGTCCATTTAATCTATTCTCTGGTTCGTTATGAGCCGAAGGAGAGAAATTGGGGTGTCATTCTACAAAGCCCACAAACAGACAGATCGATTTCACAGACGTTACGCGGCAGGCCTTTTGGACAGTGGGCAATGGTAACAGAATGATGCGGAGATGCAAAGTTTGGTAACAGAATGACGGTTTGTGCCATCATTCTGTTACCAAACTGCAGTCATCACGTGCTCTTTAAGGTTCAGTCATCACCCTCTCTTTAAGGTTCAGTCATTACCCCACTCGTCAAGGCTGTTGCTCAGCCCAGTTTTTCAGGATTTACGATCCAGATCAAAAGGATCCTGTGTTGTGTTCAATTCTGTTCCTCCGTCCAGATTTGTTCCCTCTTAGCTTTTGGACTAAACTAATCTGAACTAATCTCTTTCAGTGGTACCCCTTCATATGCTACAGCCAAGGTATGTCCCATGATACCTGACATGCACTTGTATTGGCTGTTTATTTGAAGTAATCTAATGGTTAACAGAATCATTTGATTTCTAACTGACCAACACCTGAATCAAGGATCTCTTAGTATCATCTCGGCAATCAGAACAATAAGGTCTGGATCAAAGTTCTAGCTCTCTCTCAGACACACACCAGGAGTGCACTGGGTTCCTCAGCCAGGGGCCATACCAGTCTGTCTGGGTCCTGGTTCTAGAATGGTTTGACATAATCAGCAGGGTCCAGATTCACAAAACACTTCTTACGCAAAAACTTTAGAAGCTTCTTTAAGAAGAAAAAAAATAAGTTCATAAAATAGTTCGTAAGTGCAATTCCTCAACAATATCTTAAGATTTAATGACTTTCTTACGAACTTCTCAAATATCTTCTTACAAATCTTTTTAAGATGGTTGTTGCTAGGTTTTTGCTAGGCAACCGTTTTAGCTAGCTATCTAGCTAGCAATGGCTATCATGTTGGCATATTTCTTACTGAGATTACTGTTCTAAAACATGTTCTTGGGTTTAAAATAATCAATACTTAAAAAGTTTGAGTAAATTAAACATGGTCTATTGCTTTCATGAGCTTTTCTCTCACTGCCCTGAGTTCAAGACAAGGATTTAGCAATCTTGGAATTAAGAACATTTCCAATAACTTTATTTTTCAAGAATCTAATTTCTTCTTAACTTTTTGCCTAAGGAGAAACATAAGAAATAGGGTGGGAAAAATCCAATAACCTTTTTAAGGAATAGCAACTTTGCTTAACCTTCTTCTTAAGTCTATAGTTAAGGACAACATGCCAGTTAAGAAGACATTTCTTCTTAAGAAGGTTTTGTGAATCTGGGCCCAGGGCTGATTTATACATCCTTATTGGTATTTTTGGAGAAGTAATCATAACACCCGAACATCTAAGACTGAGGAAGCGAGGTAGATAGCCGGGTTTAATGTTATTCACTCTGCCCTCCGAGATTATCCCAGCTTGGCAGCTTCAATATATTGCTGGGTTGTATGTTGCATAGTGTTACACATTAGATTTCATTACTATATGATGCTCGGTTTAATGTGTTGACGCTCATTGCATATCTGAGGGGATGCATATTGTGAAAAAAATATATTTAGGCTTGTAAATTAATGTCAGTTAAGTTCTTTGAGGAAACAGTTCGAAAGTACTTTTCTAATTGTGATATAAATGACACTGGAGGATAAAATAATATTTAAATGGAATGTGTGACTCATGTTATGGAATGCTTGTGTCAGCCTATCGCCCAGTCATTTAATTTATTTGGTATATTCAGAAACAGATTCAACTAATCAAGGGCTTGATAATTAGTGGACAGTAAAACAGCTGTAATAGAACTGGAAGTGATTAGTTGGTGAAAAGACCTATTAATAAATAAAAAAAGATCAGAATTGGGGGTGTGTGAACGTAACTGACTAGAAAAAGATATTAAGGAGAACGACCCGAATATATTTGCTATATAAGCCGGAGATATGGAAAATATAAATACATAGAAATGGATATGTGATTATGGAAGACAGCTTAACTGAGATTGAATGTATTCCAAGTCTATTTTGTTTTGAGGAACCATGGGCTCATTTGTCGAGTTCGGGAGCAAAGCCGTGGGGGAGTGGTAATTGGGGGATGATTGGGGGTTTATGATAGTGGTTGGGCACATGGTGAAAGTGTGATATGAAATTAAAAGTCATTTGCACTTGCTCATGCTCATTTTCATCTGTCTGAGTCTTCTTTATCTGGGGTGGATTATTATCAAACAGCTGCAAAACATTTGGAATTGTCCAATAGAAACATATTTGTTGAAAACAGAAGTGTGAACTGTTGGAGTAATGATTAACCCCTGGGGGTGGATTACTAGGAAACTAAATCGAACAAAACAGGGAGGGACCTACCCGAATTTGTCTAATAAAACTCTTGTCTCCATTGCAAAATGCTTTCGGACTATGATTACACCCCTGGGTTATAGTTAGAGTAGGGTAAAGTGAGTGAGGAGGATGGGTAATTATTAGGGACCAAATGGAAGAAACCGGACTGAAACAGAAAGGGACTACTCGGACTTATGAATGAACACTGACCCCATTCTCCTGTAGGACTGGGCAATTAGACTTAGATGAGTGTCAATATGATGGTAATATTGAGAATGGGAGACAATAGTGTGGTCATAGTGAAAGAGAAATAGAGAATATTTTTTTTGGAAAGGATTTGATAGAATAAAATGGTGGAAATCTGTCATGTCCTCGGAGGTCAAAACATCTTCTAAATGTGTTTCCAATATTCAAAAAATCTCTCAATCCACCACAACCTTTCACCAAAGCAGCAGATATGAAAGGGAGATAGGGGGGGAAAAACGATATATCAGTGGTTCCAAAAAGAAGAAGAAGGGGTGAGTTTGAGAGTAGGTTGCTGGGAGTATTTTGAGGAATATATTTTTTATGGTAGTTAGACACATGGATATTGTGAATCTGTGTTACAATAAATAATCGGTTTACTGGCAACAATATGTTATTGGCCACAACGTTAATTTGTGTGGAGTTAAGTATGATAAGGAAGAGAGACAGTTTTGTTTGGCGAAGGTGTTCAATGTGGTGACATAAATAAATATTCACCTGAGTCCTTGCTCCTAAGAAAGTATAATCCACTCTGTATGGACCTCAACTTAGGTGATGGAGAAGGGAACCATTATTGATTCCTCACTAGGAGGCGATGATGACAGCTAGATGACGGTATGAGGATATCATGACATGAGGACAATGATGAATGATGATGGCTAGGAGGGATAAGAAAGAGGAGCTATGAGGATGGCTTTGATGACAGCTATGATGGGAAAGATACCTAGTCAGTTGCAAAAGTAAATGCATTCAACCAAAATGTTTATTAACATTTAACCCAACCCCCCGAATCGGAGAGGTGCTAGGGCTGTTAATCGAGGTCACATCATCCTTGCCCGGGGAGCAGTTGTTGTTGGGGGTTAACTGCTTGCTCAAGGGCAGAATGGAGATATTTCCACTTCAGGGATTCTAACAGACAATGGTTACAATAAGTAGGCTACTGAAATCTTAAACATAGCACCAGATATTACACAACCAGTGGCTAAAAGCTAAACCCTATACAAGCAGTAAAGAGCATGAAGACTTTCCTTTTCAGCACCGTCCGATGACAATCATGATGTATTAAAATGAGACATGGAATATTCCAGCGAAAAGTGATGATTCATCCAGTTCAGTTGATTGCCTTTTTCAATATTGCGTGATTTGAGATGTGATGCGAAGAAAATAAATGCAAGTGCATGTGCCTGATTACTTCAAGACCGTGGATAATGTGTAACATGATGAATGGCTTGTTTTGGGAATTTACAAAAGTTGGAAATGATTTATAATCTGTTGATTATGTTATTTTTGCTTGTGTTTGTTATGTAGTGAGAAAATCACTCAGTGGCCCGCTTTGCTTTCATGTGAGTGATGTATAAACACCGACCTCACAGATTTAAAACAAATGGACCTATTAAAAGAGACTAGTTTGACAGAGTGTGGTCAAAAGTAGTGATATATGGAATAGGGTGGATTTGGGATGAACCCAAATAAGACTTTGCACGACATAAAATAATGCCAGATGGTAGTGACCCAAATGTTAAATACACAAGATTGTGGACCAGGGGTCAAACATGTTGAGAGATTTCAAACAGTGTTCAATTGAGTCTGCGGAGTGCCAGATGGTTGGGGTTTGCACTTTTAGGATAGTTAGTTCATTGCGCCAGAAATCAATTGACTCAAAGTATTTTAAAAGTAAATAATAATTGAACCCATTTTTGCAATGGAATATAACAAGATAGTATAATGATTATTAATGGATTGAAAATGTTAAGATAAACAATACAGGGAGAGGGATCAAATGCCAACTGAAACTGTCGGGGAGATTATACTCCTTTTTATCTGTAGTAGTAAAAAGTGATAACCTCTTTTTTTGGCAAATGTAGAAATTTAGTATAAAGAGTTGGGCAATTGTTTACACTGCGCTGAGGACCCTCGCACTTTGTGTTAGAAAAGAATGTTGGATGTGTTAACTGAGCAATATCTCTATCCAAACCTGGCAGGAGTGGGGATGTCTTGGCTATCACTCTGCACCATGGACCGAGTCGACTATGATTTGGAGGGCCAATCATCATTTATTATTTAAGATTGTTTTTTTTTGATGAAAGCGCTAGCATTAAAAATTTGGATCAAAGGAAGAATGTGTTTAATTTCTACATTTTCCACCGTGATCTAGTGGAATCTAGCTTGAAGCTTTTTTGTAGACAAATAATAGCAGAAGAGGGAGATCAGATTTTGGTATTTGGCGCTACCCCCTTTAAAGGAACAAAGGAGAAAACATAAAAAATTTTTAAAATTTATAGAACGTAAACGAAAAAATTAACAAAATGGGTCAAGAATTGATAAAGGGACGATGTATAAACAAAGAACATAAAGCAATGTGCACATGAATGCTATGAGAAAATAACAGGGAAAAGATGGCACATGGATCAACAGAGAGAGGAGAGGGACTGTAGATGGCCCAGACCATTCCCTTATCCCTAGCCCCCTCCATGGCCAGACCCATTCCTATCCCTAGCCCCCCTTCCATGGCCCAGACCCATCTCCTATCCCTAGCCCCTTCCATGGCCCAGACCGACCATCCTAGCTCCTTATGGGAGACCCATCTAACCTCACAGAAATAGCCCCTCATGGCCCAGACATTATCCCAATGGCCAGAATAAGCCCTCAGGCCCAGACCCATCATCCCTATCATGGCCAGACCCATCTCCTATCCCTAGCCCCCTCCATGGTCCAGACCCATTCCTACCCCTAGCTCCCTTCCATGCGCCCAGACCCATTCCTATCCCTAGCCCCTTCCACCTGCTGCCCAGACCCATTCCTATACCTAGCCCCCTCCATGGCCCAGACCCATTTCCTATCCCTAGCCCTCTTCCATGGCCCAGACCCATTCCCATCCCTAGCCCCCTCCAGTGGCCCAGACCGATTATATACCCCTTTCATGGCCCAGACCATTTTATACTAGCTCATGGCAGACCCATTCCTATCCCTAGCCCCCCTCCATGGGCCCAGACCCATTTATATACCTAGCCCCCCCTCCATGGCCCAGACCCATTTCATTTAGCCTTCCATGGCCCAGACTCATTTCTTTATACCTAGCCCTTCCATGGCCCAGACCCATTTCTATACCTAGCCCCTTCCTATGGCCCAGACCCATTTCTATACCTAGCCCCTTCCATGGACCGAGACTAATTTCTATACAAAGGATCTATATGTACACTAAAACACATAGTCACATAAATTAAGTGATGTGAAAAAAAAAAAAAGAAAGAAATTAAAAGAAAAGTGTGAAGAGAAGGTATAAGATCACTGATTGACTGCACATGAAATGGTTAAATGGACACATTCAAATGTTTAGTATCTTATCAAGCCAACTAGTAAAAACTATGAAAAGCTTCATTGGGGGAGACAAAATGATTCAAGGCAAGTTACCTCTTGTAATATTAAATGTAGAAAGAGCGAGAAGGTGAGAGGGGAAATGCATACACAGAAAGAAGTGCATACTGGGAAAAAAAAGGATATGTTGGGTGAGCTGAAAGTAGGTTTTGCAGCCCCATGTTTCATGGCTTGCCAATGAACACAGATTACCCCAGCTTCCCTAAGCTAGAAGGAAATCATTAGCATATAATGGGTAAGGGGAATAAAATAGTTAGAACAGCAAGCATTGGTGCTCGGTGGCTATGTTGATGGTTTTTTAAGAGTGCGTGGCAACATTGGGATTATAGGCTAAATGTGTCAAAAGGTTATGGGACACACATCTTTAGACTGAACTTAGACCTGTTTTTTGAGAAAGATATATTGATGTTTAAAACACTAATAAAGAATTATTGCACTGATTATTTACAAAAATAATGTGTAGCCTTCAGAAAGTATTATATCTTGACCACATTTTGTTCTGTTACAGCCTGAATTTGAAATGGATTTTAAAAAATTGTCACTGCCTAAACACAAACTCCTAGATGTCAAAGTGGAATTATGTTTTTAGATTAATTAACTAAAAATGAAAAGGAAATGTCTTGAGTCAATAAGTGATTCAACCCTTGTTAGGCAAGCCTAAATAAGATCAGGAGTACAAATGTACATAAAATTAATAAAAGTGATGGATCATGTGTGCAAGAATAGTGTTTAATCTCTATACCCTATACAATTATATGTAGTCTGTGTAGCTCAGTTGGTAGAGCATGGCACTTTTGCAAGAGGGCTGTGGGGGACCCACAGGACCAGTCTGCTAAATGACTATAATGAATGTATCTGTAAGGCCCAGTTCGAGCAGTGAATTTCAAACAAGATTCAACCACAAAGAAGGATATTGGTAGATGGGTTAATGAAAAGCAGACATCCCTTTGAGCATGGTGAAATTATTAATCACTTTGATGGTGTATAATAACCCAGTCAAACAAAGATACAGGGTAACTCAGTTGCTGGAGAGGAAGGAAACAGCTAGGAATTTTCCCCATGAGCCCGGCGGTGACTTTTAAATAGTGAGTTAATGGGTGATAGGGAAAAACGAGGATGGATCAACAAATTGATAGTCCACAAATAACAATTACAGAATGAAAAGGAAGCCACTAATTTACAGAATGAAAAGGAAGCCTGTACAGAATAAAAATATTCCAAAAATATGCATCTGTTTGCAACAAGGCATCTAAAGTAATACTGCAAAAAATATAAAGCAATTATATTTTTGTTGGAATACAAAGAATCCAATACAACACATTACTGAGTACCACTTCCATATTTTCACAACTGATGGATGCATCAGCGTTATGGGTATGCTTTAGAATCGATAAGCACTGGGAGTGTTAGGATAAAGAATTTATGGAATTGGGAGAGGAAAACGGTAGTTTTCTAAGACACCGGATATCTTTCAGCAGGACAATAACCTAAAACACAACATATTAACTGAGTTGCATTACAAAAGACAGAATGCCTGAGTGGCAGAGTTACAGTTTTGATTAAACATCTACTTAAAGCTATGGCAAGACCGGGAAATGGTGAGAATGATCAACAACCAATTTGACGGAGCTGAAGAATTTAGAAAAAAAGATGCAATATCAGATGTGTAACTTAGAGACTTACCAGAAAGACTAAAGCTTTAATCACATTGCCAAAAGTGATTCTAACATATTTTGATAGGGTGTGAATAATAAATGATATATGATTTATTTTCAATCAATTTGCAAACATTTTTGAAAAACATGTTTTCACAGAAAAATAATATTTAATATTTTGAATTGAGGGGTAACAACAACTTACATGGGAATAAGTCAAGGGTATGAATACTTTCTGAAGGACGGAAGTATAAAGTAGCAACAACAGATTTATGAATTGTGAGCATCTCCTCATTGATGTTGTAGAACACAGAACAAGGTCTGAAGGTATGGTTCTCTCAGTGCTGCCGGGTGATGTGGATTTGGAAAAAACAGAGAGAACATTAGAGTCAGGCCAGGCAGCCACCATGTAGTAAAACATTCACTGCAAAATTCATAATGACAGACTGAACAACTTTGGACAGTTGGAATAACAAGAGAAACGGACAATTTCCTCTGACAAAGATACAGAATAATGCAACTAATTGGTCTGATTCAGGGGATGGTAGAAAACATTAGCATAATCCATCAATAGAAACAACATTACTACTGACAATGTCACTTTATGTCCCCATTGGTTCAGGAAAACAACTGTAGTGAGAGGACCTTTTTGTTGTTTCTCCAACTCTAGACAATATCCAACATCACATTTTGTGAGTGTCCTCACATATTGGATTCACAGAACTATGAACACAGCCTGATGGATAATAAAAATTTAAGAAGGATGATATTTTACAGAGAGTATGGTTGACGAGATAGAAGGATCAGATGGAATGCGTGGGCTGCTGAAGCTTGATGAGGCACAGGAGTAAAAAGGAAAGGAGGCAGAGCACACTAAAAAAAAAGAAGACACAGGGGAAACAGGGTTAGATAGGATTTAACAGGAGAATTTCAAAGATAAATGATGTTGATTATAAATGGATGCTACTGCACTTTTACTGTTTGCTGTTTAGTATTTCTTTGACTATGATTATTATATATTTAATTTCTGTAGTGGTAATTATTGAATGGGAATGTGTTGGGTGGAGGGGAAGAAGAAGAAGAAGAACAGGAAGGGAATACTGTATAGTTTGTGTATATGTAAAGTGATGCACCAATAGGCTTAGGTCCCTCTAATCATTTAGCTCAAATTATTTTATGAAATCTTGTGATCAATAATAAATTTACGGTAAAAAGTGTAAGCAAGCACTTCATGTTGTTAAGATGAAGATATTATGAATGAGCAAAACCAAATATATAACAGGGAAATGAGGATGTGGTTAGCATAGTTGTTGATTACCGGATTGGCCCCGCTTCCGAAAACGAAAAGGGAAGTGGTGAGTTGTGTTGAAGTGACTGAGACGATCCCCCACCCTCTCACTAAATATATTCCTCTCAGACGGAGACTGGAATGACTGAATCGCACATTTGAAATATGAAATGATTTAACAGGAATAATAGGGGTGATTAGCTACATATTATGGAAATGTCAATGCTAGCCGTAAAGAAGACAGCAGGGAAGTTGTCTGAGACCCTTGGAGAAGTAATCACACATACAGGATGATACCAGGGTATGGAATGTCTGCAGTAAAACCATGACAAGCTCAGAGTCCAAACTATGTCTGGTACTTCAGTGAGCGCATATGTATTTTGTAGAAGTGCAGTGTGTGTATTGTAGAAGGGATTGAGTTGGCATATTGTGTTGTGGTTTAGATTCCTATAGAGGCATTAGATATAAAAAGATGAGAGATCAGTAAACGATTAGAATGATTTGTTCAAGACAGGCTCCACAGATATTCATTACCTACATTAGAAAAAAAAATAATATAAAGTGAGAGTTTTAGGGTGATTGGTTTGATTAAGTATTTATTTAATATTTATTAGGATCCCCAATTAGCTGTAAAACATACAAAGTAACAGTTGGATTCAGTGAGATATCATACACAATGGGTGCGTGTGGAGAAAAAGTGAGGGAATATACACATTCGTAAGAGTCTCCAGTGAAACTCAAGTCCCTCAGTTCGACAGTCATGGCCAAAACATATAAAAGTAATGATAATCAAATGTATTTAATATATTTTTAATCAGCAGTTAGTCACAAAGTGCACTACAGAAACTCCAGCCTAAAACTCCGAGAGAGCAGACTCGACGGAGGGTAAGAAATAGAAAAGATAGTTCAGGAGAAAACAGAGAGGAACCAGGCTGCAAGGGGTGTAGTAAAAATGACTGGGAAGATACGACGAGCATACTGTATGCTGAGTGGAAAGATGAGAATTCTCTATGACAAAAATGAGAATCCCTTTATGACAAAACCATGAGTCAATTCAAGTGACACATCCTTCTAATAAGAGGTTTATGGCTGGTACTCAGTATGTCTCACCAGGCAATGGGGCTTGGGGGTGAGTTGGAGAAGTGAGGGTAGAAGACAGACACTAAGGATAAGAGCTATCGAAAAAAAACTGAAAATATTAGAGACAGTAGAAGGATGGAGGTAATTTTTGAACCAATGAGTACTGTATATGGGGAACTGTCCCCGGGAAATTGAGGGAATGATAGGAGCCAAACAGTGACACACCAGTGTCTGGAGACGCTACAGGTGAAACTCAAGACACTATGGGGAGATGCTGGGACTGAAAATAGGAGCTTTGGAACAGATTAAGGTTTAGATGAAGGACTCGTGGTATGTTTTGGGTTACAGAACACCCAACGGGGCCTCTTCTTGTTAACATCAGTTGGCGCTACGCTTATTAGCATGCTGGGATAGGCGAGATGTATTCTTTGGCTTTTGGTGGTGGATGGACGACAGAATAGAAACGTAGAATTTTGAGAGTAAATAATGGTGAATGGAATATTGGATTTACAGGGCAAGTGAGAGTGGTTGAGCTCGTGGGTGTGTTTTTTCCACTGCGTTCTCAAACGATATCAGTTTACATACTCTCTAAGCTCATCAAGGGATTT
This sequence comes from Coregonus clupeaformis, assembly GCF_020615455.1. Taxonomy (NCBI): domain Eukaryota; kingdom Metazoa; phylum Chordata; class Actinopteri; order Salmoniformes; family Salmonidae; genus Coregonus; species Coregonus clupeaformis. The sequence goes on from NW_025533630.1 coordinate 90,492, forward strand.
TCTAAAGATAACTGTCGATTCAATGAAAGTATTGTGAGACAAACATGCATAGACAATTAACGATAATGCTGACGGTTGTAATGATATTAGGTGAACAGCGCCATGTAATCCAGCGATGTTTAAATAACATAGGCGTATGCTCAACGTGGAGTGAGCTGTAGATAAAGAGAATTATTGGCGTGGCAGTCCCGCGTTGCCAGATTGGAGATAGGTGTTGGCTGTTTGAGTGCCTGTTGATTTGGCTGAGTTGCCCTGTGGGTGGTAGGGGAAACCCATTATAAGAGGGCAATAACTGCTGATTCATGGTTTTAACATGTTGGGTTGACAGCGCTTATCATAATAATACATGCGCACCCAATCAATCTCGGAAGTAGGGGATTAACCCCTTATGGACCCCAGGCAGAAATTATCGGAAGGAAGGAATGTTCTCTGTGACCACTAAGCTAAGATTGATTTATCACTTTGATGAGAGGAGGAGGGTAGAGGAGGAGGAGGAAGAGGAGGAGGGCAGGTAGGGCCAGTCCTGATGATTTACTGCTTTACATTGGTTTTATTTTATGCCACTGAATATAAAGCAGATTGGGCAGGTGTGCCAAACTTGATGGAGGTCGTATGATGAGAAATTAAAGTGAAGATCAAGAAGGGTAAGGAAAGCAGTAGACAATGGAAATGGGATGAAGAAGTATGAATATTGCAAAAAACACACACAGAGAAATTCCTAGGACTTAGAAATGTAGACCCAAATAACACCGAGGTGGAAACCGATCACTCCCCTGTGTCCGGTAAACACACACAGTCTTGTACAACTAACCGTGGGGAAAAAAATCAAAAAAACAACCCAAAACCTAACAACCAAACCAACCCTCCAGCTCTAACCCTAAACCTAACAACTCTAACCTTAGCTCCTAAACCAACAACCTCTATACTAATTCTAATCTTAACCTTAAAACCCTAGAAATAGATGGACTGGGGATTAACAAAATGTGGTGGTATGTTCATATTTAATATTCTGTGGGGACATGTGGTTAAATACATAACACACTTACACACAGACACACAACACACAGTTGAGTTAGTAGTAGACAGGGCAGTAGCAGAGTAAAGCAGCCAGCCAAGGGGCTTGATCCTGATGACATGCTCTCTGAAAAAACACAGACTATGAATTTAGTATGGCAGGTGCATAGAGGATGGAAAAATACTCCCAAAAGAGGTTTATATCACTAGCACACATGGAATCACCATATCCCTAGGCAGTCCATCATCACTAATACTGACATTAATATGCCAGGGGATTTCCATATTACTGTAAAGTATTTCCCTTTCATACTAAACTGGACAATGTTTAGCAAAGAAATATGGAGTAGTGTTCAGAGGAGAAAACGTAACAGCAGCCTAAACAACAAGAGAGAACTACCAGAACTGAAACCCTTCAATTTGAGGCTCACCACATCAATCGCAGACAGCAGACCCCTGTTTAATCCCCATTTGGCTGACTCCAATGTTTAACTCCCCATTTGGTTGAATGACCCTGTTTGAATCTCTAGTCAGTCAGTCACTGGTACCGACGCGTTCTTGGCTGAGAGAGAGAGAGAGAGATGCTCACGTACGACAGAGTATACAGCCGGCCCTTCCCTGGTGATGGTATCTTATCTGTTTAGGCCTTAGATTAGGTTAGCAGTAAACACAGAATAGAGAGAAAACGTGTAGATAAAGGAAGATTGAACTTTGTAATAAGCAGGACGATGACATGTAAATATTTCTCTGATAAGTGCATGATTTAGCTGTTTTATCTCATCAGATTGGGGGTTATCCGTCCTGGAAATCATATACATGCGAAGAGTAAGGCCTGCCTCCTCTGCTGGTGGGGAGAAGAGAGGAGGGGAAGGGGTTCGGGTCTAGGTAGACTAAGACTGGAAGTTTCAGGTCCCTGTTGTTTTGTCTGGACAATGTACTGGAACTGTGAGTTGTCCAGTCACTTGGGACAAGTTTGAAACATACAGAAGGTTATGCAAGAGATTATACCAATGATTGATTATACAAGCGGCCCTGTCCAACACGTGAACAAGTGTTTAGGAGTGGGTTAATGAGCAAGGCCAGGCTCCATGAATAGAGCTGTCCAGCATTCAGAATTCCAGAGCAATAATGAGTCCTTTTTATCCGCTGTAATCCAGAGTATGTTGTTTTGCAGTATTTGAACAGTTGTCAACATGGATAGCTACAAAATTTTTGAGCAGGTATGAAATCTTTTCCGGATCCCCAGGATCGTTTTTCTTCTAGTGCACAATAAATATTGAGTAACTAGCCAACGAATCATCGAACTCCCCGGGTCCTGTATGGCCTCCAGCTGGTAGAGCATGGCGCTTGCTTCGCCAGGATTGTGGGTTAATTCCCGGCTACCAACACGTAAAATGTATAAGCACGCATGACTGTACGTGCTGTGGATAAAAGCATTTGAATCTAAAATGGCATATATAGTATAATTAGACTCAGGTGTGGTGGATAGAGATGGTGGAAAACATCAAGAATGTAGGTAACGGCGGTTGTGGAAATGTCAAAAAGCTTTGTTTAAATAACTGCATTCTCTCTAGGCTAATATATATCTGACCTGGCCCATTCATTGAATATGGAGAATAAATCGCATGGGAATATAACTTTTTTGTCATAGTGGAAACCTCAAAGGACGTCCACTGAGCGGTCGTAAAGGAGAACGGTTTTGGATAAACACTGAAGTAACATAGAGGAGGTGTCCAGTTGCAGCCGGGGCTATTGGGAAAGAAAGGAGTACAAAATGCATTGTGAGAAACCATGTTGTTCCTTAATTTTCATTTGGGGGTAATCTTACAGACCGGACACAGGCCATCATTTCTCCAAATAAACACAAAAACAACATCCTCCAGGCCTAGACAAAGAGCCAGAGAGAGACCTGATATAATAATTGGGAAGAATGGAGTGGTGGATGATGTTTGGCTCGAGTAGTCGTGATCGACGGGTGGCCTGGGGAAAAGTTGGACTCACCGGGCCTCTAATTGGCTGGAAAGGGGCCTGTGGCCAATCACGCCAGTTGATGGTAACGCAGGCCGCGACATGAAGGACAAACCAAGAAAGTAAAGGTGAGAGAGGTTAACTACTATCATTGGGTCATCACCCAGATTACTAATGCCAGTATCCCAGCAACCCAACTCATCCAAGGCAGAATTGGAGTCGTGAATAGACTGGCTGGGACTTAGCCTGAAACTGGAGCATAAAGGTTTATTCTAGAATTTGATGACCATCCTCACCATTTGAATCATTGAAAGGAGGGATAAAACAAAGTGCTACCACCAACAACTTACATCTGTGCTCTGTGGGCTATTTGAGTTTTGTGCCTTAAAACTGTTACATCTATGTGGCGCTCTCTTGTTCTAAAAACAAGCCCCAAGAGAAGTGCAAAAGCACTGCGTTTTATTGGGCCTCAGCAAATTGAGCAGCATGTGAGAACACTTAAGAGTGACGACAATGAAAATATGAATCAGGACTTAGTCAGAGTTCAGTGCCACGCCACCCACCAAGAGTAAGAAATCTGAATCAAACTGCCATTCAGTGTGGAGCCCTCTGAAACCCTCTAAACCCTGTAGACATTATCACATGGGATTTATTCATTTGAAGAGGCAACCGCCTCTCCACCTACAACATTGGCGAGTGGGTTATGAACTGAGGCCTACTGTAGGGGAAAAACAAGAGAAGAGGAGAGAAGAAAAATGCTGGCAAATGTAATAATAAATTCTGATTATAGGCCTTTGAGAGGCCTAGCTAGCGAAGCAGAGGGAGCTCCTGGTTTATATCTTCAATAATGAAGTTTGTGCCGAGGCCTACGCCTTTGTTTCCCGGTTTCATTCTCCTGGCATTCATTTTTCTGTGGCCTTAATGAGTTTTTGTTATTCTTAATGAGTTTCTCAGGAGCGACTAGCACAGAAACATTTTGGGGTGTTATTTATTTAGTGAACAATACATGGAAAGTAGTTTGTTGAGTGTATTTTGACAACTTACAGACAATAACCTAGCCTCCTTAGAGGAGAGAAGAAGAGAAGGCTGGGCTAACAAGGCCCGAGGGAGAGAGAAGCAGCTGTTTTAGGCATCACGCAACGAGGAGTGCCTGATACAGCTCCTCATTGGTATATTGGTGTATACACAAACCCTGAGGTGCCTTATTGCTATTATAAATTGGTTACCAATGTAATTAGAGCAG
>NW_025533630.1:94796-168244 GCF_020615455.1 Coregonus clupeaformis
GGCAATGGATGGCTGGTGATGATTGCCGCCAACCCGTTAGGTTCGCAAAAACTATGATAACCCTACATACTGTATGCGGCTCATCTGAGATTAGGATGATATTGGAAACCACACAGTATTATATACAGTCGTGGTCAAAAGTTTCCAGGAATGACACAAGTATTGAGGTCTTCACAAAGTTTGCTGCTTCAGGTATTTTATGAGATATTTTTGGTATATGGTTCCCCTAGAGACAGGTGACCTTAAGGATAACATATTTCAGCTGCCTCCCTCTAAATGGGGAGTGTTGAAAATACTTTTCCAGTAGCCTTACCTACAGGCGTTCTTCCCATAGTGCCTTGCTGCTGAGAGCAAGCTGCAAGTGATGTTCTGATTTATTAGCAGTTTAGCTTTACATTGAACCCACTCAATAAAGGTGTAGAATGGGGAGAAACTACAGTCGTGGTGGCTTTGAGAATGGTGCAAGTGTTGGTCACTACAAAGTTTGCTGCTTCAGTGGTTTTAGATATTTTTTTGTCAGATGTTACTATGGTATACTGAAGTATAATTACAATCATTCCATAAGTGACACAGGCTTTCATTGACAATTACACAAAGTTTATCTTAAAGTCAATATTTGCAGTGTTGACCCTTCTTTTCAAGACCTCTACCAATCCGCTGTGCTGTCAATTAACTTCTGGGCCACATCCTGACTGATGGCAGCCCATTCTTTCTTTATAATCAATGCTTGGAGTTTGTCAGAATTTTTGGGTTTTTGTTTGTTCACCCAGCCTCTGAGGATCGGCCACAAGTTCTAAATGGGATTAAGGTCTGGGGAGTTTCTGGCCATGGACCCAAAAAAGTTGATGTTTTGTTCCCGAGAACCACTTAGTTATCACTTTTTGCCTTATGGCAAGGTGCTCCATCATGCTGGAAAAGGCATTGCGTCACCAAACTGTTCTTGGATGGTTTGGGAGAAATTACTCTCAGAGAGGATCTGTTGTTTTTATTCTTTATTCATGGCTGTGTTCATTAGGCAAAATTGTGAGTGAGCCCACTTCCTTGGTGAGAAGCAACCTCACACATGAATGGTCTCAGGATGCTTTACTGTTGGCATGATACAGGACTGATGGTAGCGCTCACCTTGTCTTTCCAGATACCCCAAATAATCGAAAGGGGATTCATCAGAGAAAATGACTTTACTGATTATCAGCAGAATTCTAATCTGTATCTTTTGCAGAGATATCAGTCTGTCACTGATGTTTTTCCTGGAAAGTGGCTTCCTCGCTGTCCTTCTTGACCGCAGAGCCATCCTCCAAAGTCTTACCGCCTCACTGTGCGCAGATGCACTTTCACCTGCCTGCTGCCATTCCTGAGCAAGCTCTGCACTGGTGGTGCACAATCCTGCAGCTGATCAACTTTAGGAGACGGTCTGGCGCTTGCTGGACTTTCTTGGTGCCTGAAGCCTTCTTCACAACGAATTTAACCTCTCTCCTTGAAGTTCTTGATGATCAAATTAAATGATTGATTTAGGTGCAATCTTACTAGCAGCAATATCCTTGCCTGTGAAGCCCTTTTTGTGCAAAGCAATGATGGCGTACGTGTTTTCTAGCAGGTAACATGGTTAACAGAGGAAGAACAATGATTTCAAGTACCACCCTCCTTTTAAAGCTTTCAGTCTTGTTCGCTCAATCAGCATGACAAAGTGATCTCCAGCCTTGTCTCGTCAACAGTCTCACCTGTGATGAGAGAGATCACTGACATGATGTCAGCTGGTCCTTTTGTGGCAGGGTTGAAATGCAGTGAAACGTTGCGAGAATGACACAAATATTAATTTTCTCAAGTCTGCTGCCTCAGTTTTTTTTGGCATTCATGGCGAGGACTTGCCATTAATTGCAATTCATCTGATCACTCTTCCTAACATTCTTGGGTATGTACAAATTGCCATCATAAGCTGAGGCAGCAGACTTTGAAAAAATTAATATTTTGTCATTCTCAAAACGTTTGTTCTGACTGTTCTGATACTCTAACCACATAAAATTAGGAGGGTTTGAATGTGTTGACTAGTGCTCCATATAATGCAGTATGTCGTCATTTGCCTACATTATTGTTTCAGTGTTGGACACAGTGGCAAAATGTTTTGAGTCCTGTTGAAAGATCCTATTGAAACACATTTGGGAAGATGTGAGAACAATCAGCTTACCCTCTGCACAAACTGTTTGTTTTTTTTTGTAAAAATCAATCGTCACTCCTCTCTGCGACTTCTAAAAGTCGTGACACAAGCACAGAGCAATTGTTTGTTTACTTGCAGGCACATTTCAGTCCCGAAACATGTTGAAGGCCATAAACAAATGGAAACCGGGTTTGGAAAAATTTGTATACCTCCACATGGAAATGAGTTGAAGGGAGCAATAATGCATGGTTATGTCTCTTTATGTCAACGTCATGAGCGAGGCAGAGACACAGATTGACTAAGGATGGGATATTATGGAAGCAATACTACTTGGCCTCAGTACACAGTTAATTATGAGATTGAGCCTGTTTCTCACCACCAGCTCTGTAGTCAGGCAGTGGTCAATCTATGGGGCCAGTCAAATTAACAGTCTGCTGGTAGGTGATATCCTGGTCCCCACATCAGATAATGTCTTTTATAATATGGTCAAACATTTGGCATGACACAACAGTTACAGCACAAACAGGTGCTGGGACCAAGCTAGAGTGTTACATGGTACATCATCCAATATGTTATGAATTATTTCTATAGATCCAAACATATAGACGTGATATAACCCAGCCTTACGGTGAGTCAGCACTAGACAGTTGCTACTGCCCTTACAAAAAAAAAGGTGCATTATTGAAACTGCAGTAACGGTACAGTAAACGTCGACTATGGTACTGGGCCTTGTGGTAAGAATAACTTTGCAGCGTCTGCAGTTGAACTGCAGTTATTTCTCCCACTCTAGCACTGCAGTTACATAAAATTACTGCAGTGGCAGTTGTACATAGTATTTTGTATACTGCAGTTATACTGCCTCTGACTGCAATCTTTTCCTAAGGGAGCATGGCAAATGTTGTCTTCCCAGATAGAAATACACCAGCACACACCCACACACACACACAGTTAAACGAATCCATAACCTGTTCTGACATACCTGGGCATGAAGAGACATAGAACTTTGAAACATGTGAGTTTTGAACTGGGAGTCGCTGTCCTCAATTTACTCCTGCTTAATAAACCCACACAAATCTTGATCCAGGCCAGTAAATCAGGCAAAACTGATCAACTTTTGATTTGTGAATCTTAGATGGCACCTCATAAAATTCCTACCTAAATGCATTCACATGCTGGGCTTCCAATGTGTGCCGGTTGTTTGTCGACTCACTTTCTCCCAGCTGCAACAATTCTACTATACCAGGAAAGCTGACGTTTTTTGTAATGTTACCAGTAATGTTTGAGTGTCAGTTTTCAGTTAGTTAATGGAACATTTCATCTATGTTAGAAAAAACACAGCCCACAGAGAAACTTTTTTTGCATGTTTTGGCATATGAGAAACGTGGTTACCATGTTCTCAAGAACCTTTACAATATCAGTGTTCCTAGACACTTTTCATATAGGACGTTACTGCAAGAACATTTATGTGTCCAGTTGTGGGGATAGTCAAGCATTCAACTTCACATGATAAAAGGTCTGAAGCGACTCTTCTCTCACAAGACTTTTGAACTATTTGTGGCATTAGAGCGGACATATGACACCGAGCACAGCAACATCGTAGTCTCTGGTGGTGCAGTGGTCTAGGCACTGCATCACAGTGCTAACTGTGCCACTAGAGATCCTGGTTCAAATCCAGGCTCATGGCAGCTTGGCGCGACTACCTGGGAGACTCTTGTGACACAATTGGGTCCAGAGTAGGCCGAGCAGGGATGTAGCTCAGTTTGATGAAACATGGCGTTTGCAATGCCAGGGTTGTGGGTTTGATTCCCACGAAATGAATATAAAAAAAAATATATGTATTCACTAACTGTAAGTAAGCTCTGAATGAAGTGTCTGGTAAATGTAGTAATTATTTTGCTTGCACACACATTCATTTGGCTGCACTCTCTGTGCTCTTTCTGAAAAGCAAAACACTGTGTATATTAGACACGGCTAATCCGCTCAGATTTACTCAAATTACCGACTTCGCGGCATTTGGCATCGACTAAGGCGGCCCGAAAACAGATGGTCCATGTTCGAGAGTGAGACTCGCGGAAAGAGAGAGATGTAGAAGAGAGAGACCGGTAGAGAAGGCGAAGGGCCGGTCGAGAGAGAGAGAAGCCCCAGGACAACAACAACAACAACAACACAATTAGAACTAGCCAAATCATGAGAAAACAAAAGAAAATTACTTGACACATTGGAAAGAACAAACAAAAAAACAGAGCAAACTAGAATGCTGGCTAAGCAGAGAGTACCACAGTGGCAGAATACTGACCACTGTGACTGAACCAGAGAAGAGTACACAGTGGCGAATACCTGACCTGTGACTGAACCAAACTTAAGGAAAGCTTTGACTATGTACAGGCTTGATGAGCATGGCCTTGCTGTTTTGAAAGGCACGTAGGCAGACCTAGCTCTCAAGAGAAGACAGGCTAATATTTGCACTTTTTACAAAATGAGAGTGGAAACTGTGCTGCACTTCCTAACCTCCTGCCAAAAGATATGACCATATTAGAGACACATATTTCCCTCAGATAACAGCGATCCACAAAGAATTGAAAACAAAGCCAAATTTGATAAACTTTCCCTTATCTACTGGTGAAAAACTTCTGATGTGCCATCACAGCTGCAGAATTTGTGACCTGTTGCCACAAGAAAAGGGCAGCCAGTGAAGCAACAAACACCATTGTAAATACAAACCATATTTATGTTATTTATTTTCCCATTTGTACTTTAACTAAACACACATTGTTACAACACTGTGTATTTATACGGGTGTCCGTCCATCTCTTCTTCCTGGTCCTGGTCTATAAAACTGAAATGTGATATCAAGAGTCCCATCAATCTTACTGACAATGGTATGAGAGGTGGTAACTAGCCGAATGGATGTCTGGATGAACCAACTAAAACTCTCCACATGATGAGCAAGAGTTAACACCATCTGTTAAACAAGCAAGATGCTACTGAGACAGAGGAGAGAGCGCAAAGGGTAGCCTACGCACTCAGAAAGAAGATGATGCCTGGGAACACCCAGCGTTTTCTTTGGTTTATTTACCACATCCCACAAATAATAGTTTTTCTAAGAATAGGGTTTGCAGACCAAGGCCTAAGGGTTGACGATCCGGCTCTATTTGAAGCGTGAATGTGTGGTGTCTGTGGTTGGGGTGTTTGATTTACACCTGGCAGTGAGTGGCACAGCAGGCTATCTAACCCTAAAACAGCACAGAAGGTTCTGCAAACTGAAGCGGGTCCATGTTGGGGGCCATAGTGTCTCTAAAGACTGGGTTTAGTTCTCAGTCTGTCATCACACTGCTAATAGGTGTGCTAGTCACGATCCAGCAGACAGATGCCTGGTCCTCAAGTGCTATATCAGTGGGTCTTTCCCTCCAGCAAGGAGAGGCCTTTGTAACTGATTCAGTGAACCACACTCTTATGATAAAACCACCCTTGCCCGAGACCTGAAGACCCAGTGCTTGTGCCTTTGGCTCAGAGGGCTAACAGTCTTGTGGCATGCAGGATATCCCTATGTAACAGGCCTAGATAGGCCTGCTGGCATGCACTAGTCGGTCACACCTTGACCTGTACAGTATGGTGGAAGTTTGGTTCTCATGGAGGCAGAAAAACAAAAATGGCCGCCAAAATAAACAGAATGAAAAACGAGAGAGTGAGTGCTTTGGCGCCACATCAACAATCCTCCATCATCCATCATCCATCCCTCCTCCATTATTTCAACCAATCAAACGATAAGAACTGTTTGTTTTTTCGGCTCCTGTAATTGCTCCTTCTCAGCGCGACCTTCCCAATCTATACATCAGATGAATTACACTGGGCTGATCAATGAATAACATCTAACAAAGCTCTCAGAGATCAAGGTAGGGGTCGATGTAGCAACCTGGGTAGGATATGTTCTGCTAAGGCATGGTATTTTCGCTGTTGCTCTCATCCGTCTATAATGAAGCTCAGTGCGTGCCAGCAGGCCTATCTGTCTTTCAGGTAAAAACCCAGTAAAATACATTGGACATGATTGCAGACCTGACGGAGCCCTTCTTCTTTATTCTCTCTATGATAAAGAACTTGCTGCATGCCAACCTGCGAGGCTAGAACGCGATTTGGAACATACGACCGGACGGTCGACGTGTCAATCAACTAGAACTTGCTGATGTGCAATTCCGTCGCCTTTCGCATAGTGTTGAAGTTCGGGTCCGGTTCGAAGGCGAAGTTCAGTCCTGTTCTGGACTTTGGTCTACAGCAGCGCCTTGAACAAATTCTTGTTTTAGTGCTTGTCCTTTCAAATTTTAATAAGCTCTCGTATATCTGAGCTATCTTGTTAAAGTGTGGAAGGGTAATGCATTGAATAACATCAAAACAGGAAGAGAGCTGGTCCTTTAAAATGTCTTGAAGATACAATTTCGGTCACATGATTAATCAGTGGTTGGAAATGCCATTGCGGAAACAGGAATTTCAACATAGAATGGTGGGTGGGCGGGTGGTAAAGCCAAATCAGGAAAACCTTGGCATAGTTGGTTAAAGACATATAATTGAGGACCCTGGTTGAGACATTTAGTCCAGTGTAGGGAGTGATACTTCTAACATAACGAAGAGGAGATGAAATCAAACTCAGAGAAAGGCCTCAGCATCATTTTAAATGAGATCCAGATTCTCATCAAAGCCCTGAACTATACACCATTTAGATCTAGTCTCCCTTTACCATACTTCCAATTCTCCAACCAATTCTTCTCCAACCTAAGTTACAGTAGATCGACTTGGCCTACCGTAGTACATCACAGGATTCAGTTGGTGATCCCTTCACGTCACTCTGAGCCAACCATGATGTCTGCGCTTGGCTTGGTCTTCTATGTGGTTAGTTGTGGAGATATTGCATACGGCCACATGGCTCTCCGGGTATTTAGTGGCTACTAATACAACTGTTTAATCATCGCATGGGCAAAGTGACTAGAAGTTGAGGACAGACAGAAAGCAGTGGTTGAACCGCAAGAATCCAACCAGTATTGGAAGTTGGCAGGGGCTAGGCAGCCAGTCTGTTTGGTCACCTGAAGTAAGAATGGCTCTTTTCTTGGACTCGCGCACAACATCGTTTAGCTGACTGAAATTGATTTAGACAATTTGCAAGAGAAAAAAATTATGTAAAAAGTATTCTGCAACAACAAGAGGTAATGGAAAATGTGAGCTTTGGGATGTAAAACCTTCAGTCTCCAGCCAATCATAATGACTGCCATGCCCAATAGAACAGACTGCCACTTAGCTGGTATTGAAGCAAAAGATTTGGCAATTTAGCAACGGGAAATTATAACTTTAGACATTACATATAAGTTATTGTCTGCACATTTGCTAATAACAATGAGTCTATCAGGCTTTTCTACAAAATCATTTATGGCCAAATTCTTTTTTCCCCACCTGGTAAATTACTAGATTTTTTTATGTACAAAAACAGACACTTCTTAGACAGAAGACACTGTGAAAAGGGGCTTGGTAATTTGTCGTGTCCAACCACATATTCTTGTGTGGTTACTGCTACAAGTTATAACTAGAAGACTCTGAACAAGTGGAGAGATTCCCAGTCACTGACAAGCGTCTTTTACTTTAAGCTAACAATACGCTTTTCAATAGAGGCGACCACAGAAGTGACTGTGTCAGCAGTATGTACAGTAATGTGGTGTATGAACACTGAAACCAACCCTGTGTTCGAGGAACACAGTATATGACAACTTATGTAATATAAAGCATCACTGTAATTCTTGAAATCACCGTACACATTTTATCAGATTACTTGCTCTTTAGAAGAACACTGTCATACATCCAGTTTTCTTTGTCGGAAGTCCTGAAACAGAGAAAGACAGCTTCAATTACAAACATTATCTTAACAACACAGACCCAAAGAAGACGGTAATATCAGAGATACGAATCTTTAGCTCCACTTTAGTCTACTTCTCTCCCATTACCCTCATCTTAGTCCTAACTGCTAAAAGCCTGCCTGTCTTTAAGCCTTGGATGCTAATATTTGAGCGCTAAAGCTATTCTATGGATCATCGGTCTTTTAGGAACCTCCACCGAAACAGGCACTTTCTATCAGGAACAACTCATTTGTTTCTCTTGAGATACATTTTGGAATCTCTGTACCCAGAGACTTGATGCTGACACATTAACATATCACTTGGTGGGTACATGTGGAGTCTGTGATTGGCCTTCACTGAGCAAAAGTTGAGATATTACCCATTAAGTATCCAACTGTCAGGGGAGACCTAAAAGTCTCCGTACACTCTCGTAAATTAAAATAAATCTCTCATGGTCCTCTTCCCTGTATATATCTGGTAAGTAGTATTGAGTCTGTGTAGATGACAACCACTCCAAGGAACAGCCAATATTTCAGCCATAACCTCCTCTCTCCCAACATAGGTAGGGGTAGGGTGATTATTTTTAGATCAAAACACATATGGAAGAACTAAATAACGTCTGGGCAGTCAGTTGATGGAGAAAAAGCATAACTTTGTTAACCGCCAGAGCGGGTTGGGCTCAGTATTCTGGTAATAATGGGTTATCTCTTTGTACTTTCCAGAAGTGAGAAAATGATTTTGATTGCATATCTCAACATCTTCAAATCAAATCAAATCAAATGTTGTTTGTCACATACACGTGTTTAGCGGATGTTATAGCGGGTGTGATGAATGCTTGTGCTTCTAGTCCGACATACAGTGCAGTAATATCTAACAATATCTAACAATTTCACAACATATACCCTGAGGTTGGCGCCCCCTTGGTTTGTGCTGTGGTGGAGACTCTGTGGGCTATACTCGGCCTTGTCTCAGGATTGTAAGCTGGTGGTTGAGGATATCCCTCTCTAGTGGTGCTCTGGGGCTGTGCTTTGGCAGAGTGGGTGGGGTTAGATCCTTCCTGTTTGGCCCCTGTCCGTGGGTTTCTTCGGATGGGGCCACAGTGTCTCCGGACCGCTCCTGTCTCAGCCTCCAGCATTTTGCTGCATAGTAGTTTATGTGTCGGGGGGCTGGGGGTTGGTTATACCTGGAGTACTTCTCCTGTCTTATCCAGTGTCCGTGTGTGAATTTAAGTATGCTCTCTCTAATTCTCTCGTTCTCTCTTTCTCTCTGAGAACCTGAGCCCTAGGACCATACGGTCAGGACTACCGGGCATGATGACACCTTGCTGTCCCCAGTCCGCCTGGCCTTGCTTTTTTTTTGCTATCTCCAGTTTCAACTGTTCTTACCTGCGGTTACGGGAACCCCTACCTGTCCCAGACCTGTTTTCAACTCTTAATGATCGGCTATGAAAAGCCAACTGAGAGACCTGAGCCCTAGGACCATACGTCGGGACTACCGGCCGTGGTGACTCCTTGCTGTCCCCAGTCCGCCTGGCCTTGCTCTATTCCAGTTTCAACTGTTCTGCCTAGCGGTTGTGGAACCCCTACCTGTCCCAGACCTGCTGTTTTCAACTCTTAATGATCGGCTGTGAAAAGCCAACTGAGATTTTATTCCTGATTATTATTTGACCATGCTTGTCACTTATAGAACATTTTGGACATCTTGGCATGGTTCTGTTATAATCTTCACCGCGGCACAGCCAGAAGAGGACTGGCCAAACCTCATGGCCTAATTTCCTCTCTAGGTTTCTTCCTAGGTTTTACGACTTTCTAGGAGTTTTCTAGCCACCGTGCTTCTACCCTGCATTGCTACTGTTTGGGGTTTTAGGCTGGGTTTCTTTTGTACAGCACTGAGATATTAGCTGATGTAAGAAGGGCTATATAAAATAAAAATTGATTGATTGATACCCAATACACACAAAAAAGTAAGGAATGGGATTTAAGAATATATACATATATGGACAAGCAATGACAGAGCGGCAGGACTAAGATACAGTATAATATTATAGAATAGAATGCAGTATATACATATGAGATGAGGTAAAAGATATGTAAACATTATTAAAGTGACTAGTGTTTCATTTCTTAAAGTGGCCAGTGATTTCAATAGGCAGCAGCCTCTAATGTGCTAGTGATGGCTATTTAACAGTCTGATGGCCTTGAGATAGAAGCTAGTTTTTCATTCTCTCTGTCCCAGCTTTGATGCACCTGTACTGACCTCGCCTTCTGGATGATAGCGGGGTGAACAGGCAGTGGCTCGGTGGTTGATGGCCTTGATGATCTTTTTGGCCTTCCTGTGACATCGGGTGCTGTATGTGTCTTGGAGAGCGGTTAATTTGCACCCCGGTAATGCGTTCGCAGACCGCATCACCCTCTGGAGAGCCCTGCTGTTGTGGGGTGCGGTGCAGTTGCGTACCAGGTGGTGATAAAGCCTGACAGGATGCTCTCAATTGTGCATCTGTAAAAAGTTTGTGAGGGTTTTAGGTGATAAGCCAAATTTCTTCAGCCTCCTGAGGTTGAAGAGGCTCTGTTGCGCCTTCTTCACCACACTGTCTGCGTGGGTGGACCATTTCAGTTTGTCGGTGATGTGTACGCCAAGGAACTTGAAGCTTTCCACCTTCTCCACTGCGGTCCCGTCGATGTGGATAGGGGGGTGCACCCTCTGCTGTCCACGATCATCTCCTTTGTTTTGTTGATGTTGAGTGAGAGGTTATTTTCCTGGCACCACACTCCTAGAGCCCTCACCTCCTCCCTGTAGGCGGTCTCGTCATTGTTGGTAATCAAGCCTACTACTGTTGTGTCGTCTGCAAACTTGATGATTGAGTTGGAGGCGTGCTTGGCCACGCAGTCATGGGTGAACAGGGAGTACAGGAGGGGGGCTGAGCACGCACCCTTGTGGGGCCCCAGTGTTGAGGATCAGCGAGAAGTGGAGATGTTGTTTCCTACCTTCACCACCTGGGGGCGGCCCGTCAGGAAGTTCAGGACCCAGTTGCACAGAGCGGGGTTCAGACCCAGGGCCTCAAGCTTAATGATGAGCTTGGAGGGTACTATGGTGTTGAATGTTGAGCTATATATTCAATGAACAGCATTCTTACATAGGTATTCCTCTTGTCCAGATGGGATAGGGCAGTGTGCAGTGTGATGGCAATTGCGTCCTCTGTGGATCTATTGGGGCGATAAGCAAATTGAAGTGGGTCTAGGGTGACAGGGAAGGTAGAGATGATATGATCCTTGACTAGTCTCTCAAAGCACTTCATGATGACAGAGGTGAGTGCTACAGGGCGATAGTCATTTAGTTCAGTTAGCTTTGCTTTCTTGGGTAGGAACAATGGTGGCCCTCTTGAAGCATGTGGGAACAGCAGACTGGGAAAAGGGAGAGATTGAATATGTCCATGAACACACCAGCCAGCTGGTCTGCGCATGTCTCTCTCTGAGGACGCGGCTAAGGATGCCGTCTGGGCGGCAGCATCGCGGGGTTAACATGCTTAAATGTCTTAATCACGTCGGCCATGGAGAAGGAGAGGCCACAGTCCTTGGTAGTGGGCCCTCGTCAGTGGCACTGTGTTATCCTCAAAGCGGGCGAAGAAGGTGTTTAGCTTGTCTGGAAGCGAGACGTCAGTGTCGGCGGCGTGGCTGGTTTTCTTTTTGTAGTCCGTGATTGTCTGTAGACCCTGCCACATACGTCTCGTGTCTGAGCCGTTGAATCAGCACCTGACATGAGGTGGCTATAAAATATCCATAAAAGTAAAAGTGCAAATGATTGAAAATAGTACTTAGTGTGCTTTACTAATTGCCTCTTCACGGTATAACAATTGTAGTCCACATAGAATGAAACAGTCATAGCATACCAGCGCTGGCCTGGATGATGAAAATGGTCGAAATCTCTTCATAAAGTGAAGTTTCCATGGAGTGTGGCAGCATTTATTTTTGTATTTTTTTGCAAAGAGAGGTTTTTATAGTTTCAAGGTCCATGGTATCTAGAGAAACATTGGAGAAACCCTGCTTCATTACCAAGCAACATGCCTTTAGTGGCTAGAGGCAGGTAGCTTAGTGGTTAAGAGCGTCGTGCCAGTAACCGTAAGGTCGCTGCTTCTAATCCCCGAGCTGACTAGGTGAAAAATCTGTCGATGTGCCCTTGAGCAAGGCACTTAACCCTAATTGCTCCTGTAAGTCGCTCTGGATAAGAGCGTCTGCTAAATGACTTAAATGTATTAAGTTGGGAAAATACTCAAACGAAAATAAATGACGGTGCACCGTTGATTCATCATAACCCAATTAGAATTTTAATGAACATTTGCAGATTCTCCAAATTTGCAGACTCTCCAAAGACAGTGAGAAAAGGCCAACTAAAATTACCCAACTAATTGATGATTTTCTGTACTACTAAGTCAACACACCCAGACCTCCATTGCCGACAGGGCCTTATTTAAAAAATGACCATAGTGTGTAGTAATAAACCATTTTAATATCAATATAGACATTTCCATTGCAATATGCCTGGTCATATTACACAATGTGTTGATCTGCCGAATCGAAAAATAACAGATTTCACTTTGGCATAGAAAAAGTGAAAAACAAGCTCATTCAAACATTTTCAGGAACGTATTGATGGTTTTTCAAGGTAATTCAACATCTGGCAAACACATTTCCAACAAAAGTTCACTTTCCGAAAAGTATCCTTTTAGTCTGTAAAATAGTTTAATAACTGAGGAAGAAAAAAAATACATATGCAGAAATATGTAAGATTTCCGAGCGTGGAATGCTACAGAACATAAGTAATCAAATTAGGAAGCTACTGTATAGCTACTATAGCGACGGTGCAATCCCAGACTTGTGATGGAAAAAAATCTGAATGTGGACGATAAATCTCAATGATTTGTCTGCAGACAGGACTCAATAAAGTCATATACAAACATTGAGACAAACTTGAAGGTTTTTAGAGTGATCTTTGGTGGGGCTTTGAGTAAAGCAATGTGGGATGATTTGGTTGGTTCCAGCCTTCCAGGCCTTCTGAAGTGGTAAGTAAGAGTAATGATCCTACTAAAAGATTTCTTGCTTTGTTTGTTTTGGTTCATTTCAAAGACAAACCTAATATTTGACAGTTGACAATGCCAATCATGCCACTCTCAATGGGCACATTTAAGCCACAGCTTCACGGTTGTTGCAAATGAGTGAAAATGGAAGGCTTACATGACTGGTTGGTGTTTTGTCATATTTATAGTCTTCAAATGAGAGAGGAAGTTAGTATTTGTGCATTCACTCCCTTGATAACATGCCAGATGCACCATAACTCCTAGTTGTTTACCCAGTTTCCCAGTTGGACATTTCAGAGTTTCCTAAAACCGACAAACACATGAACGTAGCATTACTACTTGCGTGCCAAACACACAATAACTCAGCATGGCTTTATATTCAGCATTAGACAATTGACTAAGATATATCGTTGACTATTACTGTGGAAAGGCTGAAAAGGTACATACAATTTAATTGAGACAATATTTCAAGAAAATTGTCTTCTTTGGCCACCACAGCTTGTGCCTTGTCCAATGAGAGACGCATACGAAGGTTTCCACTGTCTCGTAAATACGAATGGAGAATTGTCAGTGGCCAGAAGACAGTGTCCTCTTACCTAGTCCATCTAGTTCTGAAGATATAAAAATCCACTAAAATGACTGGAGTAAACTGTTTCCTAAACCTCTCCTCGATTACCCCGAGCCAGTTCAACTAATGAAGGGCCTGGTGATAAGTTAAACTAATTGTAATATATGACATAAGCAGGCCCTTTTATCCAAAGCGACTTACAGTCATGCTTGCATATATTTTACGTATTGGTGGTCCTGGGAATTTAACTCACTGCATATCTACCAACTGAGCTACAGAGGACCACTAATGAAGGGCTTGGTGATTAGTTTGACATTTGAATCAGGTGTGCTTGTATTAGAGCACATCAAATAAGGAACAAGATGGAGGATTGGGAGACTGCAGTAGCCTATACACTCATAGAAAAAAAGGAGAACCCTTTTTGGTTCCAGGTAGAACCATTTTGGGTTCCATGTTGAACCCTCTGTGGAAAGGGTTCTACATTGAACCCAAAAGGGTCCTATCTGGAACCAAAAGCGTTCTACCTGGAACCAAAAAGGGTTATTCAAAGGGTTCTCCTAAGGGGGCAGCTGAAGAACCCTTTTAGGATTTAGATAGCACCTTTTTTTCTAAGAGTGTAGGCCAACCTATTGTGGGCCTACTAAACAGTGTTCAGAGAACTGAATAGTCACCATTCTGGTATCAACTGTTGATAATAATTAAGTAACAAGTCGTTTGTAATACAAAATACATTCTTTATTTATTCATCCATCACTGTAAATACACAGAAGATATCTGCTGAAAACAGTAGGACAGTGACATATGCCTCAATCCGGTCATATTCGTGGCTTATTGGGGGTGTGGCTGTCAGTTAGTTATTTTTGGCCACCCATCCCATGAAAGTGAATGTCATTCCAATTAATCTGAATGTCATTCCAGTGCACTGCTTTGAATTCTATCTGATGGTGTTTGCATGTTTAGGTAAAAAGACCAATAATGTCCCGTTTGGAACACTGACAAGTAGAGAGCCTATAAACACTGCTCAATCTGTTTGGGCCCAAGCCCACCCAGGCCCACTCGTGCCTATGTGGCTGACTTGAACTAACCTTGCAGCAATGACCCCTTTTAATCATCTCACCTAGTACTTTTTGTTGTTACCTTAATATCGTTTTTATGTTTATTATTATCTGTACATGATATACACTGATTCTTAAATACAATTTCAATCGTTTCCACGTTATTTACAATATAAGAGCTTATTGACGTTGATAAACGGTTAGAAAACAGGAGTAAATGGTGCCTGGAGAACAAACGTAAAACAAAATGGAGGTACATATGATTGCATTGACTATGTACTGTAGTGAACGACTGGTTAAGTTTTACATTGAAAATCATCTAACATTGAGAAAACAATGGGTGAGTAGGTACACTGTACATCCAGTAAAGAATTTGCAAAAAGTAAGCATTTTCCCAGACTCATCAAACTGCAATGTATTTCATGAGAAAGAAAAAATATTAAAACATTCTAGAAGGTGCAGGTCACATTTCATAGGTATTGTATAGTGAATTATATTATCATTATCAACTGAATACAGATTGCAAATGTGGAGGAAAAGAAAGACCAAAGGTTATTGGGCATATTTGCAATTATGGTAATATTTTCTGATATTATAAGTAGCTACTGTAATAGATAAAACCATGTGTTCAATAAGTCCTGATTGAATTCCTGGATTCCTGGTTGTGGTCCCAGCTCCAGTCATATGGACGCAATTTGGGGACCAGAGGCACTTTGGGGTCTGGTATCAGTTCTACACCACTGACCCTCCAGTCCTGTGGTTGAGTCAATCAAACTGAATCTGTTTGGATTCTAGCCTGGAATCAAACTGAATCTGTTTGGATTCTAGCCTGGAATCAAACTAAATATGTTTGGATTCTAGCCTAGATTCTAGAATTTAGCATGGATTATATCCAAATATATACCACAAAACATGTTTGGATTCCAGGCTCTTAATAGCCTATGGCGTAACTCTACAAAAATTCTACAACAACAGATCTGAAATATCCAAACTGCTCTACACATGCTCAGCATTTCTCTATTCAAGCCTGATAAGGATTGGTTGAACAGCTTGTGTCCCAAATCAATATGATTTGGGCTCTACTCATGGGTCAGTTAGGTTTTGCATTCTTTGGTAATAGAGACATTTGAGTATCACATTAAATTCATATAGGATAGGTACAGGTAACTGCCAAAATAATGGAAACACTTGAGTAAATGAGGGATACAAAGTATATTGAAAGCAGGTGCTTCCACACAGGTGTATTTCCTGAGTTAATTCATCAATTAACATCCCATCATGCTTAGGGTCTTGTATAAAAATGCTGGGCATCCCATTATTTTGGCTACCATGGCTATGCCCCTATAGGATGTCAATGCCCCCATCCACAGGGCACGAGTGGTCAGTGAATGGATTGATCAGCATGAAAACGATGTAAACCATATGCCATGGCCGTCTCAGTCAAGCCTATGTGTAGAATTATGCCATAGTAACCCTATTAAGAGCCTGGAATCCAAACATGTTTCGTTTTAATATATTTGGATAGAATCCAGGCAAAATTCTAGAATCCAGGCTAGATCTCAACCCAAGTGAACACTTATGGGTGATTCTAGAGCGGCGCCTGAGACAGCATTTTCCACAACCATCAACAAAACACCAAATGCTGGAATGTTTCATGGAAGAATGGTGTCGCAGTTCCAGACATTGTAAAATCTATGCCAAGGTGCACTGAAGCTGTTCTGGCTCGTGGTGGCCCAACACCCTATTGGCCTTTCCTTTATTTTGGCAGTTAACTGTATATCTATGTTCATAATCTATACAAAAACTATATGCGTTTTGTTCTTTACTAGCATGGTTGAGCCTACATGTTGGTTTGAGAGTTATTGTTGTTGTAGGCGACTATTCGTTTGGAGATTCCCACATTGGTTACACTATTGGAGTGAACGCTACAAACACCATCAGAATAGTGAGATTACAATAGAGCTTGTATCGGTTAGCTGGGGTTCTGTCATTCCCTTAGTGTGAAAATATAATATGTGAAATATGTGCCAAAAACGAACATAGCTAGTAAACAAATGGTGCATCACAGCAGTCTTGCCTTCATAAAGATAGATAGGAAGAGGAGAAGGTTTCTATGCCGTTGGATAATGACGGCTGTAATAAAGAGATGGCTTTTCTTTTCATTGTCTGAAAATATATGCAACATTTTAAGGAACTTGAACATAAACCACATCCAACATTGTTAAGTGTCTTCGACATAAAGAAGTTATTTTGCACAATGTCCTCGAGAACCCGCTGAACAACTTAACGATGAATGCAACATTCTCAGAACGTTGTGGGAATGTTCTGAGCCGGAACACAACCAAACAGGAAGAATCATACGTGGAACGGTGCCGTACGTTCTCAGAAGAACCTTCTTCTTTGCTTTAGTTTGCTGGGGATCCACCAGCCCTTAGCATCTTCCATTCTCTCTCTTAGTCTCTCTTTCCCAGTCTCTCTCTCTCACGCCATCCCATCTCATGTCATCTCCTGGTTCTCCTCCCCTGAAAGCAGGCGGAGAAAGACAAAGAGAAAGGTGTCGGAGGACATCCCTGCCTCACCCCTCAGATCCTCTGGCACATGTGAAGCCTGGACTTGGAGGAGGAGGTGGCGTCCTTCCAGACCTTGCAGGAGAGGCCCTTGGCACAGTCGCAGCGTTGGAAGATCTCCAGGCCGTGGGAGCCTTTCTTCCTCTGCTTGGTGCACACCTCGCCCTGCCGCAGCACCGGCTTGCAGATCTTGGTCCAGAAGTGGCGGGCGCAGCAGTAGCCCTCGGAGCAGTCCGACGAGCGCAGGCATGGGTCGCCCTCGTGTCCTGGTCAAGGGAGGGAGAGACAGGAGTGTTAGCATGGACTAGTATGAGTGAAGATGCAGGGTGCACATGCAAAACATAGGCCTTTTCTTACTTTTCAGTACTTTCCAGTACTTTTCAGTATGTATATATACTCTAATCTTTTACTGCATGTACTAGTATAGAATACCATTATCATTCCTTATTTAGGCAACTGGCGGTCTGCGGGGAAGGCCCTCGGACTCAGCGGCCAGCTATCTATCAAGGTTGAATTAGAGCCCAGGGGGCCCCCATTGATGGGTGGAGCAACTGCGGCCCCCACCCCCATCAAAGTTGCCCATCCCTGTTCTAGACTATTGAATGTATGTGTGGTTTGGAGCAAGGTTTTCCAAACTCGGTCCTGTGCCCCATAAACCCTAAACCCATCAATATGTAGAGAGTAATCATGCTTTTACATGTGAAATGTACATTACACTCTACAGGAAAACCCCCCCAACTACTAAGCTATAGGAAATGCACAATCATTACCCATTATCCTTGTTTTGACTTCCATAGGAAAGAGCTGAAACATACCCCTAGCTTTCTTCTCATCTCAATTCAAATTGCATTACAGGGCTATTATATTAGTGGACTGGAATGTACTTAGACCCTTGTAAAATTAGAGTGAACCTCTTTCCTGATTTATCAACTAAATCAACCCATTTCGGGTAGAACTTGATATTCTTGGCAGGAGGTTTATATTACCTCTTTCAAAGGATGTAATTAGTACAACAAATATTTATGATACATTATTTAGTCATGCAAGTTTTCTGTGAAACAACCCCCTTTGCCAGAGGGCCTTTCTCGACACACACACCAGCCGTCCTGTAACACTGACAAAACCTCCGTTTCTTGTAAGGGGCTTGTTACGAAATGAAGTTCCAATCAACAGCATGAAGTTCCCACTCAGTGCTCAGCCTTAATGGAATGTTTAATATGTTGTGTTGCTCTCTCGCCTATCCCTCCAAATGAACATTTTAGGGACACTGCATAAAGTCACTGCAATTGAGTTGTAGAGGCGAAGTGAGACGAGAGTAAGACGCAAATTAAAAAGTGAATAGGCCTAGCGTTTCCTCAAAACGACCTCAAATACTGCACCCTTTTTATACTGGCTCTTTAGCATTGCGGCTAACATTTCTCCAGAGGGCAATCATTGCACCGCCATTAAGGTGTCTCATTAGAGGTAGGACTTTATTGACAACAACACTGCTTACACAAAGTGTAGGCCTATTCACTTGTTGAGTCAGGCTAAAACGAATGCCAAAAGGGGACTCAATAATAACTCCAGTTATTATTACTACTACGAACCTCGCCAACTCTACATTCTGTGGTTTCATGAATGTATATGAGACAGCGTGGTGCTGTCAGCGAGAGTGTTTGTGTGCCTGGTTTATGTAGGTGCTGCGGGGAACAGCAAGGGGCCACTGTGGTTTGGTTTCCCTCAGCCAGGGCCCCATGCTGAGCCGTGGTCTCCCAGGTTTGCTGCTGATATACGAGCTAGCGGGTAATTATCGCGGTCGTTTGCGGACTGGCGTCTCTTTAACTCCGTGTGACTACAGACAAGTAACAGAGAACAGGGACAACAGAGATGTGGCGCCTTGGACCAGGATCAGCGTGAGATATTGAGATTTCAAAACAGGAAAAGACAACAGAGATCCCTTCATATTTACATATGACTGTATATCTTCTCCCAGGCTAGGCCGAGAGGCGGTCTTCAGACCTGGGTTCAAGTAGTATCAAATATCTTTCAAATACAATAGCTGTGCTTGTCTGAGCTTGCCTGGTGCAATGGAACCAATGGAGTAGTTCCAAAAGTACAAACCCCACCCATCTCTCCAGGCTCTCCAGGCAATCTCAATCGAACGCTCAAAGCATTTTAAGCAGATTTCAAATACTATTTAAACCCTGGCCTGTTTTACAGGTGTATAACACGGAGGTGAAATCAGATCTAAATCTGTACCTTTAACAGAGTGTTTGGCCTGCGCTGCTTTCCCACTCTTCTTCCAGTCGGCGGCGCTATCCTTGGTGGAGAGCTTGTTGTGGTCATCCAAGGCTGAGATGTGAGGTGAGAGGACGCTCTCCGAGATAGGGACGCAGATATCTACATTGATACGGCCAGCGGAGAGAGAGAAGTTAGATGTGAGCACAACCACCATATAATAAGGATTGATTGATATCATTGCAGCTAAAGACAAGACAGGGTTTGAAAGATCCAGTGTCATATGCCGTCTTCCATATGAATTTCTATTCAGGTTGGTCAACGACAGTTGGCATTAGGACACAAACCAAGATGTTTAACTTGTGTTATTAGAGATCATATTGCCATTACAGCTTCCCTGTGACTAGCACATGCGGTTATCATTAATGTCTATTGCAGTTCATCTCTCAGACAACACAGAGCAGAGAGAGGAGCATTCAGTGCTGACCTATGGGTAGAAAGCATGTGTTCAATATGGTTTGAATGTAATTGCTCCCTCATTGAACTTTCCTCTGTGCTACATAGATGACAGAGACGTAGTGTGCTAAATCGAACCCTTAAAAAACAATGTGTTGTGCCTGATATGCGTTCACTTCACACCGACTTAAGATATGCTGACTTATGAGAGATAAGAGGGGTCAGTCAAGACAACGTACAGTTGCTGCAGCGGTTGCCGGGGCAGCACATGGCGTCTCTATGGCAACGCTTCTTCCTCCGTCGGCAGGTGAGACAGCGGGAGGGTGCTTGCTGAGGGCTGTGGCAGTAGCTTCCTACAGTGCACTCCTTATCGTTGCTGCATGGGTACACCTGTAGAGGTCAAAACAGACACATTCAGAATCATGAATAATGATCACATGTATGTATCAATTAGGGTCTTGTTAACCCATATGGGCTGGGCTCCTAATAATAATCAATCAACTCATAATATTGGGGTTTTTGTGACTGTTAGCCAAACATCTTAGCGGTCTGAAACCTCTGGACGAGGTCGCTAGGTGTTGGACTAAGCTCGTTAATACGGTTAAATACAGTCAGTAGTTTGGGAACAGTGACACTGAGGTTCAACGCAGGCTAACTAGCGACAAACCTGTCACCCATAACTTTGCCGTTTTTTTATAATTGCATCATAAAAAACATAATGTCTTGTCGGTAATGGTTACCAGACATGACGGAAAACGTTTTTGGTTCCACTTACAGTCATATAAATCCAACTCCTAGACTCCACTACTTCTCCTAACCGTCACTAATTTCCCTGTCTCCCATGGTATTTTTATGTGACGGCTTTAAAAAGTCCAACTGAAATTGCTCAAGACAGTAAGCAGATTAGCAGAGTATGTTCTGTCTGAATTCCTTCTGAAGAACCAGACCTTTTTCCAACGCTGGAAAACAGGCCATGGACTAGAGAGAGAGAGAAGGGGGACAAATGCTTCCTCTATCTCAGCTTCTACGTGCCAACCTACGGCCAGGAATATGTTCAGATATTCCAAACAATGGAGCCATTACCACATCCCCAACCAAGAAAAACACAAGTCAAGGTTCACTCTATATCGAGAGTGCTTTTAGAAGCCTAAATAGATCAATGAAGCAGTCATTGGATAACAGAACCCCCTGGCTATGGAGTTAGTTCGTTTTTGTGACCAACTGTTTTCTAATTGGGTACCTGGGGATTTGAAAGGCAAGTATTTGGCATCCAAGGTTCTTTTCTTCTTTTTCCATCTCATAAGTGTCCTATTTAGGCAATAGGATGCCATTTCAGACAGAGCCTTAGACATAGGCCATAGTCTGGTGAAGCTATGGCAACATGATAACAATTCAATGTGGATTCCTTCAGTCCTCAGCCACCAACCGGGTCTGCTGAACACATTGATTTAGGTGAACCGAGATGACCGAGGTAGAACCGCAGTGTGTCCACAGTCCACACGACAGCCATAATGAAAGGGCCCAGCTTACTTTTTCCACAACAAGTGCATGCAGCAATACACACAACCATGGTATAGACGTTGCTTATTGGGAGGGCAAACGAGTTCAAATTAAATAATATCATGAGTCAGATGAAATAGTGTTGTGAGAGTGTTTTGAACATGTAGAGTGAGAGGGGACACTGTACTGTATACAGGTAACTCATCCTTGGAGAAGGTCCAGAGTCGGTCGATGAGGCTGTTTCAGTCTTTCGCGGCGGTCTGGCCACTTCAACACCAGCCACTAGACAACATGCATTAGTGTCCACTTTGTATGAGCTACACAATACCAACCCCAGAAATGCACAACAATGACAACAGACATAGCCACAAACAGCCTATTTAGGTTTTCTCCGTCCAATGTTAGATTGACGTAATAGCAACGTGTTTGGACTGCTCTACATCGGGCTGGTGCTGTACTGACAGACCTGCGTCAGAACTGACCACCATTGCAGAGCGTTGGATAATAAACATGGGAATACTAGAACAGAACATGATGCAAATAAAATCATTACAGTCACAATAATGAACGTGCTACGTCGGAGGATTAGGATTCTGAAGGGTTACGTCACCATAACAGAACTTGTTTTTAAATCAAAATGTACACCACATATTCGAGCGGGCTCTCAAAAAAACAGAATATCTCAATATCTTCAGATCAGATGTTATTTTAAACCCATGTGCTTAAAGAAACTGAACGGGCTTAGAGGTATATGGAGCTTGTGTGAGCAATGTGGAGTTTGTCACATTGAAAACACATGGAGAACCGAATAAACGTCCGTCCAGCAATACAACGGAAATAAGAGAAAATAGAACAATAATCACTTGCAGCACAGTGATATCCTAAATGGTGCCACAGTTGTTATTGAAGCTAAGGTCAACATTTTCTGTTTGGAACGACTTGCTTTTCCAAGACTTATCAAGACATTGCCAAGAATGTATTATTGCTTAATAACCATTAAGCAATAATACGTTCTTGGAACTGCTGTTATTAAGCAAAAATACGTACTTGGAAATGTCTTGATAAGTCTTGGAAAAGCAAGACCTTCCAAACATAAAAGGCTGACCTTAACTTCATGTTTCTGAACTGGTATTGTGCCCAGTTTCGTAATCACCTGCAGTGAAGCAAGGCGAATGTAATGTAGCACTAACACAGTATTTGACATGCTAGTCTATGTCCACCGTGACATCGTCATAGCCAAGCGTTTCAGTTCATGTTCATGTTCTCAAGTTCAGTGGTATCAATTTAGGCCTGTGGCTGCCCATAACCTAATGTAGCAGGCATAAAAGAAAACGCCTGAGCGGAGTTCTCCAGCGGAAAAGGAAGCTAGGTTGAATTAGCTGTATCCCTGAAAACTGGATGCATCCGGTTGTTGGCAACTCTGCTAAGGCTGCCCATGGACAATTAACTAACCCTAAGAGAAGTAGAAAACAGACTTGGTTAACCGCACAATGCTCTGAAGCATTGACCATTGAGATCAACAAAGCACCACAGGTTAAGAGTGTAGCTAGTTTTTTTGATGTTGGAAAATAGCCTGTTATCTTGAAATATGAAGACAAATATCTTGGCCCTACAGTACCCTATACTGTCTCTCAGATTTTTATCAGGTGGTTCCTGGCTAAGCAGTCTAGGATTGATTTGAACATCTTGGAGAAAAATCTGGCCTTAATGGCCATGTACTGTTATAATCTCCACCCGGCACAGCCAGAAGGGGACTGGCCACCCCTCAGAGCCTGGTTCCTCTCTAGGTTTCTTCCTAGGTTTCTGCCTTTCTAGGGAGTTTTTCCTAGCCACCGTGCTTCTACATCTGCATTGCTTGCTGTTTGGGGTTTTAGGCTGGGTTTCTGTATAAGCACTTTGTGACATCTACTGATGTAAAAGGTGCTTTATAAATAAAATGTGATTGATTGATTGATTACAGTGGAGCTGTAGGAAGGGCCTCCTCCTTTCCCTCCCTCCCCTCACTATCCTCCCCTTCCTCCCCTCACCTCTTCCATCAAGCCTCCATCCTTTCACAGGAGCCCTTTGAAACCCAATGATACAAGACCTGGTGTAATAATCTTGGCCGATAATCTCACTTTATCTTGCCGTGTTTCAAAACACCTCATTCACGCCACGGTCCTCTGAGGGGAGGCGGTGGTTTCGTTTGGATGCGTCTCATTTGATCACGACTCCACTAGCTCACTTTATTGGTCGCCGCCACTCCCACTCCCCTATATTCCCTAGACGCCCCATCTCACATGAAAGCAAGAGGCTATCCCTGTTAGAGGAAGTGGGCTGTGTACCTCTCTGGGCATGCAGGCTAGACCATAAAGAGGGAGACAGACGCGGAGCGATGAGGGAAGCCCCCCGGCTCCCCAGTCCTGTCTCATGCTGCTCTTATGCTGGTATAAATGGCCTGGGCTTTGAAAGTAAATGGAGGGAGGGAGGGAGGGGGGAGGGAGGGAGGGAGGGAGGGAGGGAGGGAGGGAGGGAGAGAGGGAGGGAGGGAGGGAGGGAGGGAGGGGGGAGGGAGGGAGGGAGGGAGGGAGGGAGGAGGGAGCAATCTCCACAGGATACATGAGTCTTTGAACCTGTCCCTTACTCTGTATTTGCCCGTATTTACCCAGCATCAGTCATTCCTAAGGACTGATATCATAATATGATAGGAGTGTAACACATGTTCATAACCCCACAACACACAGTTAGTGGAGTGTTGTTTACCTCAAGTCTAGTCAAGGCAGATGAGGCAGCTACTTCAGTGCAACTGTGACACATAAGATTCTGTCATTTAGCCAACTGTCAAAATGTATATTCAAACCGTTCAAACATCAAAAGCCTGGTTTGAGAGGCGAGCTCTGCTCACTATTCACTTAAGAAGATTAAAAGAAGGGCGTTATAACAGTAATACACACACACACACACACATATATATATACACACACTGTTTAGAGAACTTGGAGGGCGATTGAACTTGACCTTGGATAATCAAGCATGGAAACCTGAAACTGTGAATGGTAATCATGGTCAGCAGCACTGAGCCTCACCGAATCAAATAAACTATGTCACCAAGTAAACAAACGTCCTCTGCCCTGAAAGGAGAGACGGTCTTACAGTATCAGATAACAAAGGGACAGCATAAAACACATACGGGTCATAGGAATGTTAAGAATACAACCTTGGCTCTTTCATCACTCAAAACAGGGGTCTTTGATGGGTTAAATCATGGATTCTATAGGTCTGTGACTCTGGTGACATAGTCTCCATATAGACTACACCAGAGCCATGTGCTGTATTTAGAGAGTTGGGTCAACTTGGAACATTTGAATATTGTTCTAATTCTAGACATTCAGTTACATAGAATTGTTTAAATATTCCCCATGTACTGTTAATGGAGTGTTAACATGACTGCCATAGACTGAGTATACCAAACATTAGAAACACCTTTTGCCCTCAGAACAGCCTCAATTAGTCGGGGCATGGGCACTACAAGGTGTCGAAAACGTTCCACAGGGATGCTGGCCCATGTTGACTCCAATCCTTCCCAAAGTTGTGTCAAGTTGGCTGGATGTCCTTTGGGTGGTGGACCATTCTTGATACACACGGGAAACTGTTGAGCATTAAAAACCCAGCAGCGTTGCCGTTTTTGACTAAAACCGGTGCGCCTGGCACTTACTACCATACTCTGTTCAAAGGCACTTAAATATTTTGTCTGCCCATTCACCCTCTGAATGGCACATATACACAATCCATGTCTCAATTGTCTCAAGGCTTAAAAATCCTTCTTTAACCTGTCTCCTCCCCTTCATCTGCACTGATTGAAGTGGATTTAACAAGTGACATCAATAAGGGATCATAGCTTTCACCTGGATTCACCTGGTCATGAAAAGAGCAGGTGTTCTTAATGTTTTGTACACTCAGCATAGAATGTTGAAGTGTCATGGAAATGTATCATAATGCAGAAACCTCAATGTCCTAACTCTTTAAATACATGGCTCTGGGTTACACTCAGCCTTTCTCATACACTCAGGGTATTGAGAAGAGAGAACCATATTGGCCCTACACCAGCGATCAAAAGAGGGGCACATGACTGAGCCGGAAACCCCAGTCAGAGCTGGGTCTAGTCAGAGCTGGGTCTACTGTAGCTCAGTGAGGTGTTAGCCTGTGGATAGAGAGGGGGTCTGTGTCTCCTGACTCTCATTAACAGGTCTAAGTACAGAGGGAAGTGAACTGAATTCCCCTCAGGATACTCTGTTGGCCTTTTAGGGCCCCCGATATCCATTATGGCCCATCTGGGGCCCACACTCGCCCCCCAGGGCCTGCTGACTGGAGGGATGTGAGACAGCCAGGAGACCCCTCCGGGCCCCCCTGACTGGAGGGTGTCAGACAGCCAGGAGACCCGCCGGACCCCCCTGACTGGAGTGGTGTGAGACAGCCAGGAGACCCGCCGGACCCCCCTGACTGGAGTGGTGTGAGACAGCCAGGAGACCCGCTTGGCCCCCCTGACTGGAGGGGTGTGAGACAGCCAGGAGACCCGCCAGACCCCCCTGACTGGAGGGGTGTGAGACAGCCAGGAGACCCGCTTGGCCCCCCTGACTGGAGGGATGTGAGACAGCCAGGAGACCTGCTGGGCCCCCCTGACTGGAGGGGTGTGAGACAGCCAGGAGACCCGCTTGGCCCCCTGACTGGAGGGGTATGAGACAGCCAGGAGACCTGCTGGGCCCCCTTGACTGGAGGGGTGTGAGACAGCCAGGAGACCCGCTGGGCCCCCCTGACTGGAGGGGTGTGAGACAGCCAGGAGACCCGCTTGGCCCCCCTGACTGGAGGGGTATGAGACAGCCAGGAGACCTGCTGGGCCCCCTTGACTGGAGGGGTGTGAGACAGCCAGGAGACCTGCTTGGCCCCCCTGACTGGAGGGGTGTGAGACAGCCAGGAGACCTGCTTGGCCCCCCTGACTGGAGGGGTGTGAGACAGCCAGGAGACCTGCTGGGCCCCCCTGACTGGAGGGGTGTGAGACAGCCAGGAGACCCGCTTGGCCCCCCTGACTGGAGGGGTGTGAGACAGCCAGGAGACCCGCTGGACCCCCCTGACTGGAGGGGTGTGAGACAGCCAGGAGACCCGCTTGGCCCCCCTGACTGGAGGGGTATGAGACAGCCAGGAGACCTGCTGGGCCCCTGAGACGGAGGAGACGGAGCCTTGACGGCGGCTAGCCTAGCGCTAACAAGCAGTCACACCTCGGCCTGCATTGTTTCCCCCTCTCAGATCGTTAAGATCACTAAACAGTTACTTAACCCTGGAGGGGGGTAGGGAGGGGTGCTGGCGGGGCGAGAGGGGGGAAGAGAGGGAAGAGAGGGGACGTAGCTCCCAACTTTTACGAGGGGAGCCTAAGCGATTCGGTCCTGGCTTGTTAAAATAATCTCTGTGTTGAATTAAATACCGTTTTAAGACTAGTTAAAACTGTATGGATGTCCAGGCGCTGGTAGGAAACAGCCAACCACTGTTACTGTACGCATGCCTCCACTTCCGCTTGTGGGTTCAGAGGTTAGGGCGGTGAACGTTCCCTGCCCATACCATCCATCTGTACTGGTTCTCTAACTTACTGGGAACCAGTGGCCACCCAGGAGCATTGGTTCTTAACATCTACCAGTCAAGAGGATATTTTACTTTGGGTTACTTTGGTTTGGTTTCACTCAAGTCCATTGAATGTGAGGGGAATAGAGGATGAAGCCACACACAGCTTGACTTAATTGTAATGATTGAATCACTTGGGACAGTCACAACCTGACCTTGAGGTTGGAGCGCAAAGTGATTCATGTGACTTTTATAGTCAGTGAGAGCAGAGAGCAGCAAAGTCAGTGCAAAACTTTTTCAACAGCCGAGGGAAACAAAAGCAAATTAGGCTGTCATGGTACTTCCTATATAGATCCACCAATATCTTTGACATGTTGGATAGAGCCCAACTTTACTAATCTGACAGTTTAAACACCAAATTACTCCCCGGTTTCCTGCAGGCTTCTCTGGGTGGCCGACGTGCTCCCCTCCCCGACTCCCCGTCTCTAATTTGTGACTTTTGAAAGCGAGCCAGTGTGGGTGATTTATTGAGAGCTTATGTTGTAATCTTTCGCATATCCTTTAATGTCGGAGAGTTGAAGGCCCTGAAGGAATACATTTCAACAGCTTGAATAATGCTGTATAAAACATGGACACCCTTCTTTTGAGGAGGTCTGCTGTTGGAGGAATCTGAGGGAGAAATGTGGGAAAGTGACTAAATGGATGTGATGGTGAATTATGGCGAAACTCTCTCAAACTGTTAAGTTTAGAAATGTTATAAGTGGACGATCACTCATGTCCTGATCCACTGCCTCTATGGAGGAAGGTGTAATATTCTGCCAACGCTTCATCACGAATTATAACAACCTCAACATTATGCCAACGTCTTCATAAATCTACAGGGTAGAGAAAGCCAAGGTTCAGCCAGAAGAGATTGGTTATAATGTTTGAGGTTTCACACCACCGCTTTCCACTGATGCCCCCCACGCAGCTCTGACCCAACCCATGTCTCTGACCCACCCCATGTCTCTGACCCACCCCATGTCTCTGACCCACCGCATGTCTCTGACCCACCCCATGTCTCTGACCCACAGCATGTCTCTGACCCACCCCATGTCTCTGACCCACCCCATGTCTCTGACCCACCCCATGTCTCTGACCCACTCCATGTCTCTGACCCACCCCATGTCTCTGACCCACCCCATGTCTCTGACCCACCCCATGTCTCTGACCCACCCCATGTCTCTGACCCACAGCATGTCTCTGACCCACCCCATGTCTCTGACCCACCCCATGTCTCTGACGCACCCCATGTCTCTGACCCACCCCATGTCTCTGAGCCACAGCATGTCTCTGACCCACCCCATGTCTCTGACCCACAGCATGTCTCTGACCCACCGCATGTCTCTGACCCACCCCATGTCTCTGACCCACCCCATGTCTCTGACCCACCGCATGTCTCTGAACCACTCCATGTCTCTGACCCACCCCATGTCTCTGACCCACCCCATGTCTCTGACCCACAGCATGTCTCTGACCCTCCGCATGTCTCTGACCCACCCCATGTCTCTGACCCATAGCATGTCTCTGACCCACCCCATGTCTCTGACCCACAGCATGTCTCTGACCCACCCCATGTCTCTGACCCACAGCATGTCTCTGACCCACCGCATGTCTCTGACCCACCCCATGTCTCTGACCCACCCCATGTCTCTGACCCACCGCATGTCTCTGACCCACTCCATGTCTCTGACCCACCCCATGTCTCTGACCCACCGCATGTCTCTGACCCACCCCATGTCTCTGACCCACCGCATGTCTCTGACCCACCCCATGTCTCTGACCCACAGCATGTCACTGACCCACCCTATGTCTCTGACCCACAGCATGTCTCTGACCCACCGCATGTCTCTGACCCACCCCATGTCTCTGACCCACCGCATGTCTCTGACCCACCCCATGTCTCTGACCCACAGCATGTCACTGACCCACCCTATGTCTCTGGCCCACAGCATGTCTCTGACCCACCGCATGTCTCTGACCCACCCCATGTCTCTGACCCACCCCATGTCTCTGACCCACCGCATGTCTCTGACCCACCCCATGTCTCTGACCCACCCCATGTCTCTGACCCACCCCATGTCTCTGACCCACTCCATGTCTCTGACCCACCCCATGTCTCTGACCCACAGCATGTCTCTGACCCACCGCATGTCTCTGACCCACTCCATGTCTCTGACCCACCCCATGTCTCTGACCCACAGCATGTCTCTGACCCACCGCATGTCTCTGACCCACCCCATGTCTCTGACCCACCCCATGTCTCTGACCCACTCCATGTCTCTGACCCACCCCATGTCTCTGACCCACCCCATGTCTCTGACCCACCCCATGTCTCTGACCCACCCCATGTCTCTGACCCACAGCATATATCTGACCCACCCCATGTCTCTGACCCACCCCATGTCTCTGACCCACCCCATGTCTCTGACCCACACAGCTCTGACCCACCCCATGTCTCTACCCGGCAGGCACCCTGATCACCGGATAAGTGTTGGTTAACCTACAGATCAATTGGTGCAAATCAAAAAATCAAGACAGGTTCACTTCAGTCAGGCCATTCTCTATAGAGTAAATAGTTCATTATGAGTATACAAGCTAAAAAGTTAGTGAGGACCTTCTGTCGCAAAACAAAGCAATCACCATGACCCACTATTTGCATGGTTGATTGCTCAGTATCATCCACACTATAAGAAAAGCTCCTATAAGCCATCACAAATCCATGCCACACGTTGCCAATTAAAAGCCCATGAAGACTTCAAGGTTCATTATCTTTGATTTACATCATAAACAACCACTTCAGATGCCACACAGCAGGTCAATAGAGTTTGCCAGTGGCCCATGGATCATGTCTGGCTGTTGTTGAGTGTTGGCTGTACTGTTACAAGCCTGGAAACCATTCTAGCAGCCAGGAGAGACAGGGAGACACACCACCTCCCATTGAAACCATTAGCGCCATCTTCAATTGGATGTGCTGCTAAATGTGCCATGGCACTCTTATAACAGTACGGTGGTGGTCTCCACACACACACACACACATACAACCACACACACACACTCATCCCCAGTGGTCCATTCTATCCAAACCACTCCAGTTTATTGGAATGGCAAGGTTGTAAGCAGACATTTAAACAGAGGTCTGGCACAGCTCTGGTGGCTGGAAAGGTTCCCACTCTGCAGAAGAGGCCGAAGCAATTCCCTTTAATCCTCACTGTCTGAGTGGTAGGATCTCAGAACAGTGCTCTCAGCATTAGAGAGCAGCTCCCACACTACAGTGTCCACACACACACACACACACACACACACACACACACACACACACAGCTCCCCACATAGGCTACAGACAGGCATATCCACTGGTATCATTACAAGTGACATTCTGGAGACCTATATAAGCCTACTGCAGACACACGTCCAAGCCAAAGCTAAACTGTAGTCATCCAGTAGTTACACTGGTATAAACACTTTGATTGTAAAAGACAGAGAGAATCAGCTGTTTCTTCTCTGTCTGAGTTGGAGAAAAAAATGTTTAATTTTTTATTTTTATGCTGGTTTAAATGTATAGCAAGGGAAAACAGAAATGTGGCGCCATCTACTGCTCAAGAAGATGCCAGAAATCACATAAGCAGTACTGCCTTCTACATTTGATAACAAAAAAAAAAAAAAAAAAGATCTAAACTAATTTGGTCAACTTTCATATTAATTTACTTCATAACATTTTCATAAATGGTATCATGAGAATAAGTCAAAATTCAAATCAAATCAAATCAAATGTATTTATAAAGCCCTTTTTACATCAACAGATGTCACAAAGTGCTTATACAGAAACCCAGCCTAAAAACCCAAAAAGCAAGCAATGCAGATGTAGAAGCACGGTGGATAGGAAAAACTCCCTAGAAAGGCAGGACCTAGGAAGAAACCTAGAGAGGAACCAGGCTCTGAGTGGTGGTCAGTCCTCTTCTGGCTGTGCCAGGTGGAGATTATAAGAGTACATGGCCATTAAGGCCAGATCGTTCTTCAAGATTTTCAAACATTCAAAGATGATCAGCAGGGTCAAATAATAATCACAGTGGTTGTAGAGGTCACAGTGGTTGTAGAGGGTGCAACAGGTCAGCACCTCAGAAGTAAATGTCAGTTGGCTTTTCATAGCTGAGCATCCAGAGGTCGAGACAGCAGGTGCAGTAGAGAGAGAGAGAGAGAGAGAGGGAGAGAGAGAGAGAGAGAGAGAGAGAGAGAGAGAGAGAGAGAGAGACTATTTATATATGTAGCTTATTTATTTCAATTCACCTACAAAATATGAACACCTTATATAGCCTAAACGTACAGTATGGCAAGTGATATCTAGTTCCAATAAAACAATCGGATGACTAATTACCCAGAATGCTTTTTTACAATTCACACATGAACCAAACTATAGCGTAGCTCTTTACCCCGAGGCACTAGGCCTATGCAGCCAGCCAGGCTAATTCCCCACTGTGTTGAAACAGCAGGAACTGATAACACTTGGAGTGCATATTAAGTGGTCGGTAAGAGTATCCTTCACACTCAGCCCACAGTTCAGTCTAATAATTCCAGAAAGCGTCTGGAGCGGTTTAATGACATTAAGAACCAGACAGAAAAGTATCGCCGGTGTTAACTTACTTTCTCTCACATTTCTGCTGCTCATGTTAATGATTTACCGTGGAAGCGTGTTGGACCCGACAGTGGCGTCAAGGTCTGAGATGCAATTAAGGTTTATGAGGGGTCCAATCCCTGTAATTTCCGATAACGATTCACACGTGAGATAAGTTTTTATGCACAGGGGCTGATACCGCTATTTTAGTTATTGTCAAAAAACTTCCATGGGCAGTTGGGCACCACACGCAATGTTTGGGGGCATGCACAAAGCAAATACGCATGTATTGGAACAGTTGCAACCAGCCATATAAATGCAAAACGGTGACATCTAAAATACTTATACCAATACGATTATTCAAAACATGAAAAGGGATGTCAAAACAGTAAATATTTCAGAAATTATTACCAATGTCCTCGCCAAAAAGTGTTACAAAAAATGCATAACTGCATTAATATATGTGTAAATCAAAATAGAAAGATGAGATTACCTGCGCAAGGATGTTGCCTTTCTTGGTGATCCGGGGTTGGAGGGTAGCTGAACGGTTCGTGGCCGGCGTGGGCTCTCCCAACCCAGTGGCTTTGATGGAGTTTGGCTTGGAGCGCTCTGCTCTTTGCGACTCTCCCATCCTCAAAGCGGCGACAAGCAGCGCGAAAACACACCAGCATCTATTCCGAGTCAGGACGAGCATCCTTGGGAAACAATTGTTTTGAAATGTCGACAAAAAAATATAAACAGATTCGAATAGAATAACGCGGGTGACCCGGACTTCGCCAATTACGCATAAAGGTATCACAGAAACGCGCGCTCTGTTACACTGTGTCCATGTGTTAAGTTGACCGCTTGCGAATAAAGTCAGGAACGGTAAGTGTTCTCTTTTCAACAAATCAGAAAAGGAAACGGGTTATTGCCATCGACAAAAATGTCACTTTTTTGACAACACCAATAGCTCAATCTAAAAATCAAATCAAAATGATGAGCCTTAATGGATAAAAAAAATCGCTGACGCTCACAAGGTCATGGTGAAACTTGACAAGCGACTTCCAATCTGTCTCTCTGGCAGTAAGTGAGTGCTTAGTTCGGCAGCCTGGTATTTTATGATCTCGGATACTTTCTTTTTATAGGATTCTAATGGGTTTGCTTCCTCCGCCCCCATTCAGAACTGACAAAGACTGAAACCGATCTGTACGTGCGCGCTGCGCATTGTCGTTTAGAGTCCCCGTCCCAGGCTGGTCCCAGACGCCTGCACCAGGAGCCCTGTTGGGAAAAACCTATAAAATTATACACTGTATATTTTAACAGTGTGTGCTGACCTTTTTAATAACGAGACGGTAGGGTGCAAATGAAATGAAAGAAAGGGATGAATAAAACTTCAGATAGTTTGTCACCATGGAACATTTTTCTTGGTCTATAACCTCCACCACACCTTCATGTAATGGACAAGTATCTAATTATTATTTAAAAAACAAAAACACAACAAATCAAATGTATTTTCAATAGGCCTATAGTCATAATGTGCTTATGAACTTGTAATGAGGTATGGAATTGTATTATAATTTTAATCTATGGTATGTGGATCTGGTTGGAATAAAAATTTAGCCAGCCTTCTATGACATGGTTCATGAGGTTCAGGTTGGCATACAAACTTATCTTTCCCACCTTAATTATATGGGGTGATGTGGCTTGGACTCATTGACACCACCAATTTAACCAAGTATTCACAAAAATAGCTTGTATAAGACAATCAGATAACCATTGTTTTGGCCGATGGGAAAGGCTTCCCTCATGATGCGAGGAATGTCCTCAGTGATATGGTTAGTGATATACCTAACATATAGAGACTCCTTTGTTAGATATCTGGGTTTATGGTCCCTGCATCAGAATAAGTTATGTTCATGAAGGTTCGATAACATTACAACAGTACAATACCTTCTTGAAGTGGTAAGGAACGGTGTGTATATGATTTTGGAGTGCTAAGTCACAACGAATAATACATGTACACCTACTTTAGGTGAAGGCCATCGGGAATACAAACTTATCTAGAATTATGGTATAGAGATTTGTGAGATCTGTCTCTACCATTGAAGTAACCTCATGAAGAATCATTGTGGTGATCTAGCATCAGATTTGCATTTTAGATAATGAATAGGATTATATGGACAGGGGGAAGACCTGATCCTAGATCAGCACTCCTAATCTGAGATGCTTTGTGAATACGGGCCCAGAAACCAAATATTCATAATCATTCCTGATCAGGGAATCTGTAGAAATCAGTCAAACATCATCAACCAGACACTCATATATCTATCAGTGACCTGGATGTTTTTCTGGCTCTAAAGATAATTCATGGAACATGTGATTAACCAGCAGAAACCACAGTGCATGTTAATCAAGGACAACAGCTGCCTTATCAACATAAACGTTAAAGAGCCTGTTAGCATTCTGCGCCCACAAAGTCTCTATGACTCTATGGTGTGTGCAATGCTCTAGTCCCCCCCACAGACACACGCACACACACACACACTTCTGACCTCAAAAGCGATCCATCACACGCCCCAAACCAGTGTGTCAACCTCTTTTGTTTGGGCAAGCAGCCAATCAGGGAAGTGGGACGGATGTATTGTGCTTCTATGATGTATTACAATAGTGAATACTTCCTGTGATGGGCCTATACCTATATTTGATAGAATGAACAAATGCATTTTTGTACACGCCTATCATAACAGTGATATTGAGGCCCTTGAATGGTGTGATGGTTGCAGCACTATCCACTACTCTCTTTATACTCAGGGGAGTTGTAAAAGAAAAAGAGGTTGTTTGACAAGAGGTGTCAATACCATCAGCTTTTAATGGAGAACTGGAAAGGGAACAAACCAGAAAGTAGACTTTTGCACTTTGAAGTAACAATATCCCTGCAGTGTAGATTTGATGATGCTATTTTTGTGGTTTGAATGAAAGGCAGATCAAGCTCAAACAGCCAAGTGAAGAACACAAAGCTCCACAACATCAACTGTCTGTAATACCAATATGATTTATCCCATAAATCCAAAGCGCTGCCCAGCTGGAATCTGTCAGTTTCTCTAGGCTTTGTTTTAAAAAAAAACAGCAATGGGGACAAGAGACAAGTGGCCCAGAGCACCAGGAAGACCAGAGAAGATGGAGG
This sequence comes from Coregonus clupeaformis, assembly GCF_020615455.1. NCBI lineage: Eukaryota > Metazoa > Chordata > Actinopteri > Salmoniformes > Salmonidae > Coregonus > Coregonus clupeaformis. The sequence goes on from NW_025533630.1 coordinate 129,665, forward strand.
ATTTCAATCAAAAACATCACCATGAATGACATACTGGGTAGTGGATAAGCCTTGGAAGGTACTCCACATTACAAGTGAATATGTCTCATGGGGATTTCTGCTGGCGTGACATTATCTTCGTTAATGATGATTCTGGACATGATGATGGATGGCGGCAGGTAGCTTAGTGGGTAAGAGCGTTGTGCCAGTAACCGAAAGGTCGCTGGTTCTAATCCCCGAGCCGACTAGGTGAAAAATCTGTCGATGTGCCCTTGAGCAAGGCACTTAACCCTAATTGCTCCTGTAAGTCGCTCTGGATAAGAGCGTCTGCTAAATGACCCAAAAAAAAAAAAAAATGGTGATTTTGTCCAAAACAACCAATCCAGATGAGAGATGTTGATGACACATTAAAATAAGAGACGGTCTGCTATCTTGATGAGTTGATTGTGAGATGGAGGTTTGGCGGTTTTGGAGAGGGCTATCTGGTGGTTATTTAGAGGTTTTGGAGAGGGCTGTCTGGAGGTTACTTAGAGGTTTTGGAGAGGGCTATCTGGAGGTTATCTAGAGGTTTTGGAGAGGGCTATCTGGAGGTTATTTAGAGGTTTTGGAGATACCTGTGAGGTTTATTTGGTGCCCTGGCACCTCTTCGACGCAATGATAGGCAAGTCCCTAGGAAAAATAAGATCGAATGAAGAGTCCATGCCCCCAAAAATGTGATCTTAATAACATTTTCAAGAAACAGCAGGTTTGGGAGTGCTTCACAGCAGCGCGGATTGAGTGTGCAGTGTAAAAGCAGTTGGACGGTGCTGAGCAGGGCAATTGTTTTCTTGGTCTGTCGATTTGGCCAGGCAGAACGTTTGGAACAATGGTGGTGTTCTGAGATTCTATCATCACCCAGCGACCATAAGGTAATTGAGTTTTGATAACTATCATGCCATGTTTATGCGCTCACATAACTAAATGTTATTTAGTCCTGGCGATTTATTGATTGAACAGATTCAAACCATCTGTAAAACGATATGTGGAGACAAACTGAGAACAGAGAAGGCAGGCATTGTTGTTTTTGATTACGATTTGGAAGTCAAAGATTAAAAGAAGAATCCAAAAACAGGTAGACTCCCTCTCTCTCTATGCCAGACCATAACTGGACAAGCTCCAGCCCAGTGGAGTCATGGCAACGTGAGAAAAATCGGCCTTACAGTCCATGACCAGGGTGGTCATATCTGCCAATCAATGAGGCAGGTGCAAACTTTCCTTTGGGGTCACTAACAGTCACAAATCACTTCTCTCAGCATTATTTTCCTTCCTCATTTGAATCTGTCTGCTGAAGTCACAGGCTATACAGTAAAATACATATGAATGCCAACCAACAACATAAGGGTACGTAATGTATACCCAGAGCCTGTCGGTCGTTGTGTTGACTTACAGAATTTACAGCAGACTGCCTTTTGCCTTTAGCAGCTGGTAGTCAGTCTGTGGTTCTAAACAAACAATATGTCTCCAAACTGTAATCATCATATGTAAAGAACCGTTACCATGTATGGGGGTTATGGGAATGAATGACATGATGCTTTTATGTTTGCTTTTAAAGCATTCCACTGACTGGGAGATTCAAACGCTGGGAACTTGGTTAAATAATTGTGGTTTAGGTCTTGGATGTAACCCATGTTGTTGTAAACCTTCTCGACCCGGCACATCGGAACTGGTTCTTATTAATGGATCACACAGCATGTATTGCCTCGGGTTGGGTTGGGTTTCGCCTCCTCCACCCTCCACGTCAGACACAATCACCCACGCATCAATCCCAAAAACGTCAGGGAGCAGGGGCAGGTGGTCTAGCCCAGTATGCTGCCTGGAGTCCACCCTGACTATCTCTGACTTGGATTGAGGGGAGTTGAATCGGAGGGCTTGTGTCCTGTGCAATTGTAAAAGGAGCGTTCCCCATCCCCACAGTTGGGTCCAGACTAGATGTCTATAAATCATGCGTTGTGATGCTGGGGTTAGTCGCTGGTGCGGTCAAAGTCAAACCCAGAGAAAATGTAGCTCTCTTTTTACTGTATGACTTTGATGTGAGTCATTGAGTTTCCTGCAGATGGGCTGGCCACACCCAGGCGAGCCAGACGATAAACAAATGATCCAAACGGTCTGTCTTTCTCCTGAAGTGTATAGACCACCACCTCTGTGGTCCAAGCAGACGTGATGATGATGCGGTTTGAACCGTTTGATGGCCGAGTCATTTCAGCAGGTGGCTAACCATTTTGTAGCACAGTAGGCCATTAAAGGAAGGACACACATGTTTGATTCCGGAACGTGAACTATAATGGAAGAAGAAAGCCATTATCCCAAGTAATTCCAACTGAGAATTTTGTTTTGTTTAATTGCAGATGATAATGTTGTGTTTTTTGTATTTCTATGACTGGAATCGAATCACTTATTCCGTTGTTGATGACCTGTCTGGAAATGTATTTCCATAAAAAGTTGGAGAAAAAAAGCTTGTGGTTTCTAGTATTATTTGGATCATTTATTCATTTTTCCTGTGAAATCCAGATAAGAACTACATGATGTGAAATGGGTTTCGTTTCAACTCCTGCCAAGTGAAAAACAATAAGCAACAACTACGTGCGTCAGCTGGAACATACATCCCTTACTAAATGTAGCCTGTCAGGATCACAGAATAACAAAAGCATTAATGAATCATTGAAATTGGCAAAAGAAAGAGGGGAAAGTCAAGTCCTCCGTTTTCTTGGCTAATAGGAGAAAAGGAGAGTGGGCAGATGACGGTTACAGATGTAGGATCTTAAATTTGAGCCAGTTTGCTACAGCAGGAAAATAATCTTGCAGCAACAGGAAATGGGAATTATTATGTGGATGGAGATTTTTGTAGAGGACAAAACATTTTCTGTTAGGGAAAATCAAGTGGAGATTACAAACTTCAGAAACCTTTTAAACCTGAAATACACTACAAGTTTTAAATGTCCTGTATTGCAGGGAGGTTCTCCTGCAACAGGGTGATCAAATTATGATCCTACATCTGTAGTGAAGAGGAAATCCTGGAGTGAGCATCAAAAGGGTCTTGTTCATTCTTGACTATTATCACCAGGAAGACAAAGACGTAGACTAATTAGACACAGAAACAGAAGCACCACCACTTCCTACTACATCTGCCAGCCTTCTTGCTAAGGCTTGGCACTCAGTTCCATTTAAAGCCCAAAAGGACTGATAAACCATGGCTCAAATGCTTTCAAAAAAGATTCCTAAGTGGATGTTGTCTGTTTATCCATAGGCTACCTGGACGCAGCTACTGTACATGTGCTACATGTTAGGCTAAGAAAGCCGTTATCCCATGCACTTCCAACTGAAAATTGTGTTTTGTTTAATTGTGGAAGATAGTGCTGTTATTTTTGGTATTTCTATGACTGGTAACTAATATCATGTTCTACATGTTAACCTATCCATAGGCTACACGTTCACAGTGGCTGTACGGTCTAAGGCGATTGAGCGTCTCAGTGGAACTACAGCACATTCCATTCAAATGGGTCATTGTTCCAGCCTCTGCATGGTTGTAACCCAGACTACATACATGTCCTGCCGTTCCTCTAATCTGCATCGTTAGCCTCTTCCACTCTCATCCAAAAACTGGACGACTTCTTGCGCAAGCTCCGACTTCTTACATTGTGGGGCACATTCCAGGAAGTTCAATTGGAGGCGTTTTGAAAAGGAGTGTGTGTGTGTGCGTGTGCGTGTGCATGGGTGTGTGTGTGTAGGGGGCTCTGTTTAAAGAGATGCTGCTGCCTCGCTATCTGGGGTAATTCTCCCTTTCCTCTCATTTGCCTGGAAGATGGATTAGGTCTATTTCCGAAGAGTCAAGCCTTTTCGGAAACAAGAATGCCGCCCTGTTGCTCCCTTTAAATGCCTCAGATTATTGAATCGATAACAGTGACCCCTCTTTAGCGAGAACACTGACCACATGAAAGCAGGTTTCTGGTAATCAAAGGGTCCCGAAAGGCCGACCCCTGACTCTAAATCAAACGGCCGTCTGATGATGCCCTCTCCTCTGCCTTGCCTAGGGCTGTGGAGACACACTGACACACTACCATTGTTGTCAGTAGTGTGATAGTAGTGAGTCCCAGGTCTTTGAAGAAGACACCCCACTGGGCACAGACGTCAGTTCAACGTCTAGTTTTGATTTACATTTGGTTAAATTGTGAACTAACGTGAATTCAGCAATGTCACCATGTCATTGGATTTAGGTTAAAAGTTGGGTGAAAAAAAAGACGGAATGCCCTTATGTTGATGACTTTTTGAAAATCCAATCTGTTTTCCACGTTGATTCAACGTCATCACATAGATTTGTTGGGTTGAAATGCCCCAGTGGGACAGATGTTCTCTTACTGATAAACTACTACAGATAATTGATATGAGAGATTAAAAGACGTTTGGTGCCTGGTAGCATTCCATGATGATGTCTCATGCGTTAGATGTACAGTAAAGCCTTAAAAGGACATTAAACCTAAAGCCTTGTGGTGTCTGTCTACAGGTGGAGTATAGAGCACAATGGAAGGCAGACTTTTCAACTGATTTATATAAATACTGGTAGGGATTTTGTTAATCTCCACAACCAAATAAAGTCATACTATTCTACACCGTGGCTGTCTGACAACATCTAAGCAGAGCATTTATGTATAAAAAAATAATAATAATAATAATAATAATAATAATAATAATGATAATGCCTGTCTATTGACTGCACCAGAGCGTGACTGAAAAGCGCTTGTAGCCAGGTACGTACAGTATTCTAAAATCCCAGCATGCATTGGGGGGCAACGCTTTGGCAGAGATTTATAACGTGCTCGACCAACATAGCTTATAAAACCATGTTCTCATGGTAAACTGTCCAAATATTCCATTGAATCAATGGTCAACCTCAAAAATGAGACAATACCGTGCTGTGGTATTGTTAATGGAACACTTAGAGGCAGGCAGTGTGGTATTGTTAATGGAACACTTAGAGGCAGGCAGTGAGGTATTGTTAATGGAACACTTAGAGGCAGGCAGTGAGGTATTGTTAATGGAACACTTAGAGTGTGGTATTGTTAATGGAACACTTAGAGGCAGGCAGTGAGGTATTGTTAATGGAACACTTAGAGGCAGGCAGTGTGGTATTGTTAATGGAACACTTAGAGGCAGGCAGTGAGGTATTGTTAATGGAACACTTAGAGGCAGGCAGTGAGGTATTGTTAATGGAACACTTAGAGGCAGGCAGTGAGGTATTGTTAATGGAACACTTAGAGGCAGGCAGTGAGGTATTGTTAATGGAACACTTAGAGGCAGGCAGTGAGGTATTGTTAATTGAACACTTAGAGGCAGGCAGTGAGGTATTGTTAATGTAACACTTAGAGGCAGGCAGTGTGGTATTGTTAATGGAACACTTAGAGTGTGGTATTGTTAATGGAACACTTAGAGTGTGGTATTGTTAATGGAACACTTAGAGTGTGGTATTGTTAATGGAACACTTAGAAGCAGGCAGTGTGGTATTGTTAATGGAACACTTAGAGGCAGGCAGTGAGGTATTGTTAATGGAACACTTAGAGGCAGGCAGTGTGGTATTGTTAATGGAACACTTAGAGGCAGGCAGTGAGGTATTGTTAATGGAACACTTAGAGGCAGGCAGTGTGGTGTTGTTAATGGAACACTTAGAGACAGGCAGTGAGGTATTGTTAATGGAACACTTAGAGTGTGGTATTGTTAATGGAACACTTAGAGGCAGGCAGTGTGGTATTGTTAATGGAACACTTAGAGGCAGGCAGTGAGGTATTGTTAATGGAACACTTAGAGGGCGAGTGTGGTATTGTTAATGGAACACTTAGAGGCGGCAGTGTGGTATTGTTAATGGAACACTTAGAGGCAGGCAGTGAGGTATTGTTAATGGAACACTTAGAGTGTGGTATTGTTAATGGAACACTTAGAGGCAGGCAGTGAGGTATTGTTAATGGAACACTTAGAGGCAGGCAGTGAGGTATTGTTAATGGAACACTTAGAGGCAGGCAGTGAGGTATTGTTAATTGAACACTTAGAGGCAGGCAGTGAGGTATTGTTAATTGAACACTTAGAGGCAGGCAGTGCGTGGACAGATACAGATATTAAAGGTCTGTGGTGCTACCCATGAGGAGTGTTGATTGGGTAAGACAGTTATGGGGTTTTAATTGGACCCAGCCAGGCACATGTATGTATGTATTTATGTATGTTTTGTGTGTGTGTGTGTGTGTGTGTGTGTGTGTGTGTGTGTGTGTGTGTGTGTGTGTGTGTGTGTGTGTGTATACACATGTGGTGGTATAGTATAGATGCTGGGCCTGTGTTGTTATACAAACTCTCAGCATTTTACTGTAGAGGGCTTCTTTAAAAATGTCCACAACAATTACCAAGGCATACATTTTGTTTCTCCCCGTAGGCCTACAGAAAATGTACAACTACTTAGTTTCCATCTGAGTCCAAAGACATTTTTCAAATCAGCAGGCAGAAATAATGCAGTATTTGTGCCATGAAACAACAAAATAAGCCATGAAGTAAATGACCGGCCTCTTTACAATAAGGCTACTGAGGGACAGTAAAGATACAGTATTCTGGGAGGGGTACTGTACATCAGAGGAGGCTGGTGGGAGGTGTTATAGGAGGACAGGCTCATTGTAATGGCTGGAATGGAATAAATGGAAAGGAGTCAAACATGTGGTTTCCTTATGTCTGATGTGTTTGATACCGTTATATAATATTCCATTCAAGCCATTACAATGAGCCTGTCCTCCTATAGCTCCTCCCACCAGCCTCCTCTGCTGTACAGATCACATTGAGATACTACATAAACAGATGTCATCCCTCAGCTCAGAAGTATGTAAACTAAAGTCATTCTGGAGCATCTTGACGTGAGGCGTCGATGGGTGAAACCCCAGAAAGAGTCAACAAAATATCTTTGCCACTCCTTCACTCTAAAGGAGAAGTTGCAGAAGTCCCTTAATAATGCCCATGTATGTTATTAGGGTCTCTTCACGCTCCCAGTGATCCATATAGCTTTAATCTGACCACAGATCAGTTTGTCTTTACTGTAGGTAGGTCTTTCTTCTTCCCAGTGATCTCTGGCTTTAATCTGACCACAGATCAGATTTGCCATGTCTTCAGTTAGGTAAGGTCTTTGTTCTTCCCGAAGGCAGCCGCGATGACATAATTTTTATGACATCACTCACTGTCAATGTTACGGCGTTGCAGCACTGGGATTGAATGACGACCACACAGTGTACCATTGTCCCCAAACCTGTGATGTAGGCATCAGACAGGAAAGTCACAGAGCGGGACCCATATACTGATTTCAAGTGTCGGTTTCGATAAGCTTAATTCCCCTTTAGAACTTCTTTGTCCCCCTACACATTTGTGACCACTTTGCGTCACTTAAGTACTGTAGGTACAGTATATGAAATACTTGGCATTCTATGGCTGATTTTCAAAGAGATGACTAGGTAGTACCATCACAATAAATCCATTATTTATTTTAGACAGCTCTAAAGAAACATGATATGATGAAAATGTAGTCTATTTCAGAAGAACAGAATAGCATACTCTGAGTTGTCCTTAGGTTAGGCCCTGATCTGGCTATGCCATATGGCTGTGGGCTACACTAGTTCATTTAGCAGACAAGATTTGCTTAGAATTATGTGGCATTATTTTATATTATTTTATAGTATGAAGAATACAATTGAACATTGCTGAATAAAATAGAAAGGATATTTTCTCCAAACGATTTACGAGGGAGTGCGTACGAGGCTATTCTGTGTTGAGCGGTTAACAAAGAAACAGGTCCTCCTATATGCTAAATATATGAGTTATTTATGCAACTTTAGTTGTGATACAAATGTTGGACTATATGTTTAGATTTTTAATGCATTATAATGCAGCATGATGTGACTCTAATGATGATTTGAAAAAAGTTGCATGACAGGCATGAGCTCTGGGAGTACAATGAGTAAATGCTGAAGTGACCCACTACTGAGAACATTAGTATACATTATATCCACCTACAATGTATGCCATTTAGCAGACGCTTTTATCCAAAGCGACTTACAGTCACGCATACATTTTTTATGTATGGGGGGTCCCGGGAATCGAACCCACATTCCTGGCATTGCAAGCGCCATGCTCTACCAACCGAGCTACAGAGGTAGAAATCATTCAGTTTTATTGAGTAACATTATCTCAATGAGTGAACGTGAGTACCCTAGCCTAACCACTCAATGCCTGAAGCCAGGACAGTTTACATGGCAGAAGAAGCGACTGTGGGTTTATTGAGAGAGAGTCTTTCTTTGAGAGTGCTGACACTCTTGTCGAGGCGACAATTGATTCCAGAAAACCTTCAGGGTGTCAGGGGAAGAATTGTGGGACACATTTCAAATCAAATATACCCACAATTCACTCTCTACCGCAAGAATCTGTGTATGACTGTGAATACCCCCTCTGTTAGTTCAGTCATGGGTCACCGAAGTATGTGAGTCGGTGTTGGGATATTTTGAGGTTTGGACTCAAAAATTCAAATAACTTTTACTTGGGGAAAAATGTCCTACAAGATATGGACAAGGATATATCTTGGTCAAGGGGTGGGGGAACAGCCAACTATGAGTAAGCATGCAATCAACACAAACCACCATTTAGCCAAAAGAGGAATTTCACACCCCATTTTAAGGCTTTGACCACAGCCTCCTTAGGTCCGAAGTCGTAATGTTTTCTCCAACACGCACAAATGATGCACACTATAGCCAGGCCAGAGAAGATAGATAACACTGCCTACAAAAGTCATTGAGGTCAGTTACACACGCTAGATACAGGAAGTGATGCGGTCGAGCGACTGGGAAAATGTGAGTCTTTGGGTGTGACCATGGTTAGGGACATACAGGAAACAGATGCATGCGGTAAACAACACATTTCAGCCACCTGTGATTACATACCACACACACACACACGCACGCACACACGCACGCACACACACACACACGCACACGAACGCATACAGTAAAGATGCTCCAGTAAAGACAAACATCATGTTGAGGAGGTACTGTAAAAGGTAGTGTGTTGGTGAGCTGCATCTCCTCACTGTGATTAATTCATATAGGCTGCAGTATGTACAGGTAACTGCTAAAATAATGGAAACACGTGAGTAAATGAGGGATACAAAGTATATTGAAATCAGATGCTTCCACACAGGTGTGGTTCCTGAGTTAATTAAGCAATTAACATCCCATCATGCTGGGCAGGCCATTATTTTGGCTACCATGGCTATGCCCCCATAGGATGACAATGCCCCCATCCACAGGGCACGAGTGGTCACTGAATGTTTTGATGAGCATGAAAACGATGTGAACCATATGCCGTGGCCATCTCAGTCACCAGATCTCAACCCAATTGAACACTTATGGGAGATTCTGCAGCGGCGCCTGGAACTGCGTTTTCCACCACCATCAACAAAACACCAAATGATGAAGAATGGTATCGGATCTCTCCAATAGAATTCCAGACAATTGGGGAATCTATGCCAAGGCACATTGAAGCTGTTCTGGCTCGTGGTGGCCTAACACCCTATTAAGACACTTTATGTTGGTGTTTCCTTTATTTTGGCAGTTACCTGTATCTATATAATCATTTGAAGATGGCATCTAGTATGTCTAGTAGGAAAACATCCATACAAGAAGTACACTGAAACTAATGGACACTCTATATACTGTTCTTTCTCTATTCTGTCTATATTCCATGGGTACACACACACACACACACACACACACACACACACACACACACACACACACACACACACACACACACACACACACACACACACACACACACACACATGAATCCTGCTAAAAGAGAGGTGGGTTGTTTTTTTACTACAATTAGACTATAATCCCTCCTGGGCCTTGATGTTTTTATTGGTTGGATGTGATCGCTGTCCAGATGGTTCAAGGTGTGAACTTTGACCTGCGAAAGCCTGCTTTGTCTTCTCACACATTCAAAAGAAAGGAGGAACTTAAAAAGAAAGAGAGCGGTGTGCACAGCGACTAGGGGTATGTTTCCAATTTCACCATCGTGAACTGGCGAAACCTAAGACATTCTATGCTAACGGTGATAATGGAAGATGAGGTAAACCTGGACGGTCTTTGAGGGGGGACTATTCAGTCCACCATCCATTACTGTACACAGTGACCTCAAAGAAGTTTCCGGAACAAACGAGAGACTGAAAAAATAGCAGTCCTTTCATTTCTAAGCCCATCCATTCAATTAGCCAAAGACTTTATCTTGGCCACAACATGAGCTCATCATCCAAAAATCTCAATCTTCTCTTCTTTACCATTGTGTGGTGACTGGTGAGGTAGGCTACGTCCTCCTCTCTTCTCTCTCTCTCTCTCTCTCTCTCTCTCTCTCTCTCTCTCTCTCTCTCGCCACTTACTCATAACATCTAATCAGTGGCTTCTTTGTGTCTCAACTGACCAATGATGCTGCTTGGGATGCACCACTCATCCTTTTCCCTCCGCTTTTGTCATCTATCCATCCAATCTCCATCATCCATCCATCCAGCCATCCATGCATCCATCAATCAAATGTATTTTATAAACCCTTTTTACTTCAGCAGTTGTAACAAAGTGCTTTACAGATACCCAGCCTAAAACCCCAGAGTGCAAGCAATGCACAGGTTAACATTTTCCACCATTTTATCTGGAGGCAGCTCTGCAGAGTGATCACTAGCTGGAATAGATTTTAAGTAATAAAATATGATTTTAAACCTAACCTTAACCCTAATCTTAACCACACTGCTAACCCTAATGCCTAACCCTAACCTTAACCACAATGCTAACCCTAATTCCAAACCCTAACCTTAACCACACTGCTAACCCTAATGCCAAACCCTAACCTTAACCACACTGCTAACCCTAATGTCTAACCCTAACCTTAAATGAAGACCAAAAAGCACATTTTTGTTTTCATACATTTTTACAATATTCTGACTTTGCAACTGGCACATCTAGTGGAAATCGCTCAGTTCTGCCTCCAGGACAAGATTCATGACAATAAACATCAACCTGCAAGCAATGCAGATGCAGAAACACAGTGGCTAGGAGAAACTCCCTAGAAGCCAGGAACCTATGAAGAAAGCTAGAGAGGAATGGAACTATTCATTGCATTCCATTTATCTATGACATCCAATGACAAGATAATCCACGGCATAACGGCAGATATTGTCTTCGCTAAATCATTCAAATACAGTATGACTGCAGATAATGCCTTTAATATTGTTCGAGGTAAACTTGGCATCGACCATCAGCTGATTTAAACTATAAGCAGGGCAGCAGCTCACTTTGACATGTAGAACATGGGCCGAATTCCCAGTGATTTTACAGTGGTGAGTGATTTTATTTCTGAATTCCAACCTAAAATACTTGACCTGAGATTGGGAGCTTCAGGACAGTAGAAAACTAAAGCACAATGCCTCAGGAACAGGTAGAGGCTGAATGTATTAGTTATAAAGGGGTTAGGTAAGCATAATGCCTCAGGAACAGGTAGAGGCTGAATGTATTAGTTATAAAAGGGGTTAGATAAGCACGTGTTATTTTGGTGTTGGTCTTGTCTACTAACTGTAAGTCGCTCTGGATAAGAGCGTCTGCTAAATGACTAAAATGTAAATGTCTCTTATTGTGGTGGTTTTATGCTCCAAATGGGTACAGTGATTAAAATACACTCACTCTCTAGAAAAGAGACGAAGAAGAACCCTTTCACTCTCTAGAAAAGAGAAGAAGAAGAACCCTCCTGAGAAACAAACCAATCCCATATGGACATAAGATGTTCAGGTCAGGTGGCACCTATAGCCTACTTTTCCCATCGTTTATTTTAACTAGATCCATCTAAGCACAGCAGCACACACATGCAGCGAGGTGTCTGTTTTTACTTGGTCTGACAGACACGGACAAAGTATTCATCGGCACCAACAACGTCACTGGTTTGGAGTGTGGTGTCACTGACAACAAGGCTGAATGAAAAAAACTCAAAAGGAGATACAAGTAGAGCGGGCCCTGTTGGCTCCAGCTTTACAAATAGGATCCATGTGCAAGCAGGGATCCCACTGTCACTCTGACAGGGTTATTTAACCACACACTGTGTATATATACGCTATAATAGCATGTGTGTGTGTGTGTGTGTGTGTGTGTGTGTGTGTGTGTGTGTGTGTGTGTGTGTGTGTGTGTGTGTGTGTGTGTGTGTGTGTGTGTGTGTGTGTGTGTGTGTGTGTGTATGCGAGCGTCTGTGTGTGTGTGTGTGTGTGTGTGTGTGTGTGTGTGTGTGTGTGTGTGTGTGTGTGTGTGTGTGTGTGGATGTGTGTGTGGACGTGTTTAACTATGCTTGTGGGAACAAATTTGACCAACTGGGGACATTTTGTTGGTCCCCACAAGGTCAAATGCTATTTCTAGGGGGTTTAGGGATAAGGTTAGAATTAGTGTTAGGGTTAGAATGAGGTTTAGGGTTAGGGTTAGGAGATAGGGTTAGTTTTAGGGTTAGGGTTAGGAGCTAGGTTAGGTTTAGGTTTAGGGTTAAGGTTAGGTTTTTGGGTTAAGGTTAGAGTTATGGTTAATGTTAAGGTTAGGGTTAGGTTTAGGGAAAATAGGATTTTGAATGGGACTGAATTGTATGTCCCCCAAGACTGTGTGTGTATGTGTGTGTGTTTGTGAACATTTGCGAGTGTGTGTGTGCAAGCTTATGTAAGCCTACAGTACAAAGCTGTCATCAAGGCAAAGGGTGGCTACTTTGAAGAATCTCAAATATTAAATATATTTTGATTTGTTTAACACATTTTGGGTTACTACATGATTCCATATGTGTTCTTTCATAGTTTTGATGTCTTCACTATTATTCTACAATGTAAAAAATAGTAAAAATAAAGAAAAACCCTTGAATGAGTAGGTGTATCCAAACTTTTGACTGGTAGTGTATGTTATAATGCATGCCAGCTGGGCAGCCCTGGGTATAACCCTCCACTATGAAGAATGATTAGGTGTGAAAGACTTGAGCTGGAGTAAATCTCTTAGTCCACTTGTACAAATGAGAGGCTATACTGTCACTGATGGAGGATGGGCTGATGGTGTATTGACACGTGGTTGGCTAGCTTTCGATTTCACTAGATGACTAGCTAAGTAGATACTAAGAATGGCTAGCCAGCTCCACCACTAGTCTAGTTATCAGACGGTCCGTGCTATTCGGGATACTTGGGACTTCCCTACCCCCCATTTAGACTTCATGGAGGTCTGTTGGTCTGTCGCTTAGCGAACTCCAGTAGGTTAACCCTAATAAAAGTGGCAACAATTGGAGAGCCGTTTAGATAAGCGTAAGCTGAAGCCAAATCAGGATATGTAAATTCTAATTTAACAGAGCGTAGAAGGCTCATGATGTCCTTCACAATTGCACTTCAAGTCTCCAGCTGCAATATTTAGTTGGAAATTGCAGTCTTAGGCCTAATTGTGGTACAGAGAACCACATTTGTTATTGCGTTTTTGGCTACACTCACACGTTGAGAAGCTAAGGCCGGGTCTGGAGAATGTAATCTCGAACTGACTCGCAAACATGCCGTCCCCATGGGAGATGTTGGGGGCAGATGTAATGCATATTGGGCATGTTCCATTGCTCTGTCACTGTGTGGAGGAGGCCTTGGCCACTGGGCCTGGAATTCCGCCTTGAGAAAGTTAACAAAGTGTCTGTGGTCAACGGGGGGGAACTGCCGAAAACCATTGTACTGATCCGCCACAAAGAGAAAACCGTCTCCCCAAGCGACGGCGAAGAACAACACGTCCCCTCCTTCCCATTTCAAGTGCAGCTCAACATGTTTCCCAGAGAGTTTGATTCTTAAGAACATAATAGCTAAGGGCCATGTTAAAAACAGATCTGTGCACCTATGACGTGGGAACCCGACAACAAATGGGCATGGAAAATGTTTAAATGAACAAAACACAGGGGAATATGAGATAAAAAGGCAATCTAAGACACTTTAATATTGACTTGAACAAACAGGGGCGCAACTTTGGTTTTAGAAGTGGGGGGACATTTCTTTTTTAAATCCATTTAATCCCGTCCACCCCCGCTCCCGTCCCCCGTCCTCACCCCCGCCGCCCCGTCCCCCGTTCTCCAGTAAAAGTTGCGCCACTGACTTTAACAATATTGACTTGAATTGATACGGGTACAATACAGGCTGAAGCATGTCGTTTTACATAACCGTCCCCACACTGTCCCATCGTGTTATCTGGTGTGGTTCCATCTAGTAAACAGACCCAACACACAACACACCCACATGCTACCTGAGCTTACCAAAGCCAACCAACAGCAAGCAGATTATAGTGCTAACATAATTAACAACAATCTTTTCTCGATGATAGTAATTACACTTGTGTGGAGATGATGATGATCCGTCAGTGTTTTGAGAAAGAAGACCAGCTTCAGATCTCATGACGGTTACAATGTACAGGTGTGCATTGTCACAGGAAGTCTGATCCTAGATCAGCGTACTACTAAATCCTTTAATTTAACCTCTCCTGAGAAAGGTTGAGTTTCTGTAAACCAGCCGGGGCATTAGGCAGTCAGACTGTCTGTTTCGCTGTAATTTACAGAAGAAAATCTCAGAGCAAGCAGGGAGCTGCAGCCAGACAAATCAAACTAGCAAATCAACAGTTAAAGCAGACAGAGAGGAGGAACAGGGTTCAGTAAGGATGAGTAAGGATTCAGTAAGGATGAGTAAGGATTCAGTAAGGGTTCAGTAAGGATGAGCGGCAGATATAGACGTGAATTAACAAGTTTAAAACGTACCATAGAAATCTTCATATCTCAGCACTTTACGGTATTACAAGTACATTTGATTTGACTAATCAAAATGTATGACCTTTATATATATCCGTTGGATACGCTTTCTGATGATTGTTCTTGGCCAACCAGTTGCATTAGATTATTCAAAATGTTTATAGTTAGCTTATCATTTGAAAGATAATTGTGACGTGTCCAATTCCCACCACAAAATTATGAAAATTCTCAGCCCTTTTGAGTCTCGTTGTATCAAATGTTTGTCTTCATGTGGTTTGGAGTAAGATTCTTATTAAATTGTTGTACGCCAATAAAAATACTTATTATTATTATTATATATTATAACATTATTATTCAAATCAATGTTTGTTATTCCAACATAAAAATGCGAAAATACATAATAAAAGTCTGGAAATAAACGATTGTGCCTCTTTGTACGCTTTAAAGTTTTGCATCTAGGCAGAAAACAGTAGTCATATTACAGTTGGCTTTTATATTGACAGCTTAATAGCACTGGGAGCCAAGACTGAATTATACCCAGCTAGTATCTTGGCAGTCTGGTGTATTTCAGCAGTGTTGGAGGGAGCGGGCTGTTTGCACTTGTATTTCTCACTTTGGTGCCTCTCAACACTGCAATTTTTCAAGAGTGGGAAAACGTGAGTCACACTACTCTAGCTACAGGGGAGACAAACACCGCAGACCTGTCACATGCCAGATGACAGGCCACATGTAGGTTGGTGGCTGGACGTTTGCTGGCAAAGGTGGGTGTCAGGCAGTTTGTTGTAAACAGCTTTTGGTATCCCAATCAACCTTAAACATAGTAAAAATAACAAAACAATTCACGTGAGTACTTATGTATATACGGGAGAGTGGGGTATGTTGAACAATTCTTACATTCCAGCATTACTACATCAAAGGGAAATATAGTATTCTTTCTAACAAAGATATCTACATATATTTCAGGATGTTGTGTGTCCCTGGAAATAACCAGAATTCATGTGAGCGTAACAGTTTTGAAAACATAGTTTGGGGTAAAAAGGGGGTTTGGGGTAATTTGAGCATAGGGACCGGGGAGTAAGCAGGCACATTTCTAACACTTGGTACTTTTTTTAACACTTTTTTACATAGGCTCAGGCCCTGGTGTAACCAACCTCATATGCCTTCAATTAGGCCTGGGAAGAAACAACTTCAGTTGCTTGGCCTAGAGCGAACCCAACTGGGGAAGGCATTTTTCATCATTTGAACTTGACTAATCACACAAATGTGAGGTGTCTTTAAAGCACTGTGCGTAAAGCTGACAAAATTGAATATTTTTGCATGGGGTATATTGATTAGCCATTGGCTCATCTTGCCCCTGGCCAAATAGCACAATTTACCCCAAAAAACAATTACCCCCTGAAACAGGCAACACACTGCAACACAACTAGTGATAATAACTGGATGTTGTCCCGCTATAAAGATATGCTGTAAACAAACAGCTCAGAATAGATTCAATGTGAATCACTTGTGCCATAATATTTAGGGCCTAGTAAATATCAAGAATTAGCTATGTGCCACATGAGGTTGGTGGCACCTTAGTTGGGGAGGCGGCTTGTGGTAATGGCTGGGCGGAATTAGTGGAGATAGTATCAAATGCATCACACTTACAGTGCATTCGGAAAGTATTCAACCCTTGACTTTTTTCCCACATTTTGTTACGTTGCAGCCTTATTCTTAAAGTGATTACATTCTTTTTTACCTCACCAATCTACACACAATACCCCCATATTGACAAAGCGAACACATATATTTTTTTTAATATATAAAAAAAAAATAAAAACCTTATTACGTAAGTATTCAGACCCTTTGCTATGAGACTGAAATTGAGCTCCGGTGCATCTGTTTCCATTCATCATCCTTGAAATGTTTCTACAATTGGTTGGAGTCCTCCTGTGGTCAATTCAATTGATTGGACATGATTTGGGAAGGCGCACACCTGTCTCTATAAGGTCCCACAGTTGACAGTGCATATCAGAGTAGAAACCAAGCCATGGGGTCGAAGGATTGTCGTAGAGGGCCGAGACAGGGTTGTGTCGGGGCACAGATTTGGGGAGGGGTACCAAAAAATGTCTGCGCGCATTGAAGGTCCCCAAGAATACAGTGGCCTCCATCATTCTTAAATGGAAGAAGTTTGGAACCACCGAGACTCTTCCTGGAGCTGCCCGCCCGGCCAAACTGAGCAATCGGGGAGAGAAGGGCCTTGGTCAGGAGGTGACCAAAAACCGATGATCACTACAGACCAGAGCTCCAGAGTTCCTCTGTGGAGATGGGATAACCTTCCAGAAGGACAACATCTCTGCAGCACTCCACCAATCAGGTCTTTATGGTGGAAGCTACTCCTCAGTAAAGGCACACTGACAGCCTGCTTGGAGTTTGCAAAAGGGCACCTAAAGGACTCCAGACCATGAGAAACAAGATTCTCTGGTCTGTGAAACCAAGATTGAACTCTTTGGCCTGAATGCCAAGCATCACGTCTAGAGGAAGCCGGCTCCATCCCTGCTGTGGGGATATTTTTCAGCGGCTTGAGGGCGGCTAGATCAGGATCGAGAAATATAACGGAGCAAAGTACAGAAAGATCTTGATGAGAAAACCTGCTCCAGAGTGCTCAGGACCTCCAGACTGGGGCGGAGTCCACCTTCCAACAGGACAACGACCCTAAGCACACAGCCAAGACAACGCAGGGGTGGGCGTCAGGACAAATCTCTGAATGTCCCTGGGTGGCCCAGCCAGAGCCTGGACTTGAACCCGATCGAACATCTCTTCAGAGACCTGATAATAGTTGTGCTGCGGCGCTCCCCCTCACCAACCTGACAGAGCTTGAGAGGAACCTACAGAGAAGAATGGGAGAAACTCCCCAAATACAGGTGTGCCAAGCTTGTAGCGTCATACCCAAGAAGACTCAAGGCTGTAATCGCTGCAGATAGGTGCTTCAACAAAGTACTGAGTGAAGGGTCTGAATACTTATGTAAATGTAATATTTCAGTCATTATGGGGTTTGTGTGTAGATTTATGAGGGAAAAAAACGATTTAATCCATTTTAGAATAAGGCTGTAACGTGTAAAATGTGGACAAAGTCAAGGGGTCTGAATGCTTTCCGAATACACTGTACATGGTTTCCATTCATTCGTTTCGCCATTATTATGACCGTCCTCCCCCTCAGCAGCCTCCTGTGATATGGACCTAAAGCAAAGGGTTGACTGACTGATACAAGGCTCTCACGAAGCGTCTCAGGGACTGGTGAATCATTAGTGGATAGCATCTGATTAGGTAACATACCACATCACAAAGTAATGACCTCCCCGGAGGATGCATATCTGATACTGTTGACGTCCAATTTTTTCATTACTGTTACCAAGACAATTCCCAAAAGAAATATCACGGTAAAGAAACTGGAACCATGTTATTTAGCAATATGCACAATGTTCAAACTTGAGACGGCGCTTTCTACAAACTAAAGAAGCCAGCTGTTGCGTTTCTAGTATTTGTTGTGGGCGCGGGGTCCCTTTTGAAATGACAGAAAGTCGGGTTTTCAATTCAAATCCAGTTCCTTTTGGACAAACTACTAGAGAAGTTCGTCCCCTGCCACCAGAATGCATTTAAAGAGAATTCTGCTTTTGTAGAAGCTTATGAATCATTGTGCTGTGCAGTAAGAATGAATATTCTGCAGGCCTACAGGCCAGAAAAAGCTGTTCCGTATTAGTCTTGGATATGAGATATCAACTCTTCTGTGTTGTCTTTTACTACCATATATCAAGGGTCCATACATTTGGACAAAAAAGTACAACTTCCTGTGAATCCTATTCAACACATTCAACTGATGATAACGCTTGCCCATTTCAACATAATTACAGACCCAGGCCCAGTCAAATTATTTTGTCTAGATCAGGGCATGTCTCACATCATTTTAGCTTTTTCGGTAACTGGCTTAGATTTGAAAAGACAGAGAAAAAATAATGTTGGAGATCAATTTGAGCCTGGGCCAGTGTTTCGTTCCAAACTGTGTTTTTCCGTTCTTGTTGTCTGTGTGCCCGCCGCGTCTCTCCCTTTTCTCCGATAGTCATCGGTGGTTTAAATCCTGAGGGATCAAAATTGAATTTGCTTTACACTTAACCTTGAAAATTGGCTTACGTTAACTGTGTTATAGGGCAAACAGTGATTGGGTAAATCTCCGCTCGGCTGCGTCTGTGGGCTCAACGGCCTAGGTGGAGGCGAGTGATTAGCTAACTGTGATATGAGGATAAGGGAGTTTGGGGAACGCTTAAGTAGAAGCAGACTGAAGTTATATGTGTTTATACAGCCGACAGAGCGTAGCCTGTGTATTGCTAAAGAGGAGGAGAATGGTATAGGACTTTTTGTTGATGATCCAACCAAGACAGCTAGGCTACTTAGGGCTGCTCAGGCGGTCACTCAACCTCAGCCACACATCCGGGGGAGAAATAAGAGTCGCCACGGTAACTTGTCTCTCCACCACAAGAGAGGCTGGGCTGAATGCACTGTGTCTCCAAGGACCAGTGAAAAGTGGATACCATAATAAGTCTCACAGCAATAAAAAAAGTTTTATGGTGCAAGAATTGGGAATCACTGGCATTTTCTCTCCATATTTCTGGATAACCACACTGACCGAACAGACCAAGGCTTAGTGCTTTAGCGACTAGAAAACAATGGTCAGAATAAGCCAGTAAGTGGTCTGCAATAAATATCTGATGAAATAGTAATGTCTAGTTGGGAAAATATTTCAGGGAAATGCAAATTATGAACATATCACTGATGCTGTGAATTCTAACATGTTTGTTGCATATAATAACAAGTTAAAGGGGTCATGCAACGTGCCCAAACAATACCCCCTTTGCTGTTGTATATTCACAATATACCATGCCCCCTTGAGTGTCATTGCTTAAATGTTTGTTGTGTGTGTACAGGTAGTGATGGGGGACAAATCGCTACAGTTACACAGCGTGATGTTATTTTTGCGATACTGATCCTGAGGGGGCTGAAAAGGGGACTGAAACTGTAGACATATTTAAAATAAATCTTTAAAAGCACTATTTTTTAGCTTTTGGTTTTTTAGCTTTGGTTTTCACAATATTATTTTTTATACAAAATTTACCTGTACCTACCAAAAACTCCAGTATTTTTCCTTCATAGCTTGTTTCTCCATCTTTTTTTTTAAATAGGGAGCCAATTTGTTTTCAGCGCTTTTATTTCCATGACTATTCAAAACTTGTTTTCTCACTTGGCTCTCTCTTGTCCCTCTGCAGCAGACATATGGTGAGCAATATGTTGGGAACATCAAATCGCAATACTAATTCACAGTGTCGAATAGCAATACAATAGCGATACTATAGTATACATGCACCAAATATCGTGATAATATTGTATACGTGAGGCTCGGAAATTCCCAGCCCTTATATACCAGAGGGTATCAGAATGACAACCGACACAGTAGCCCTATGTGAGGACGGTAAGGTAAGGTGTGGGCACTCTAGGGTTAAGTGTTTGTGGGTCACTGTATTTAAAGCCAAACAGGTCAGCCAAACAACCCTTGTTTAAGTCCTGATTTCTCCTGTTTCCCGGAACCCGCATAGTGTACAATTCCCTGCATTCCCCTCTCAGGTTCTCTTCATTTATTTATTTGTGTTTTGGAGATGAAAGAGAAAAGGAGGGAGGATGGAGAGAGGGAGGGAGGGGGAGGTAGAGAAAAAAAAAACCTGGTTCAATTTCACCCCGGTTCGTACATCCGGACCCACTCGTGAGGGACCGTTGGCACAATAGCAGCAGCAGAGAGCTGCAAAGCGCGTTTGATGAAAAACATAAAAGACGCATTTAATTGGGCCCATTTATCCGGTGGTAGGCCAACTCCCCTTTACCCCGCTGTGCTGGTGTACTGTACAACCACCACAGCACTGGCTTCTCCTGTTCCATGCATTGTGTGTTTCACGGGAAGTTGGCTGTAAAGTATAGGCCACTGGAATAGTTACGGCAATTTTATGATCAAAGCTAGAACAATGTCCAAGACAAATACAAAGGTGGCATCGGATAGCAGCACATCTGATGACGCGGGCGAATTTGAGATTGCCAAAAAGGTGCTCTGCCAAGGTAGAGCTGCTGAGGGTGAAACCGCATCACTACATTTTAGTACTGAACAACAAGCGGAAGTCACTCACACAGGTACTAATTATCCCTTACGACCATGAGTTTTACCTTGTGAACTTGGAGTGAACTCGGGTGCCTGTGGTTGTGCTGATCTACGTAAGGATATGATATTGGGGTCAACACACAGATGTTGTATAGGGAGCTATTGTATGGCTGGTGGTAAAGTGGATTATTAAAAGCAGTAAGAACATGTGGTCTGTTTGATTTATTTCCAGGTGCAAAGAGCGTAGTAGAGATCATGTCAAGAGACACCTGTGTGTTATACGCCTATGGATAGGTTGGATTGACATTCACTCATTTATACTACAGTTTGATCATGTGACCTAGGCCTGTTCTTCAACATTCTTTTCCCCCATATTCTAAGCATCAAAATGACCCATTCACTCTGTCTCTCTCAGAACCTTTTTCAGCTTTGAGACATAACAGGCCGACTGCTCTGGCAACCCCATCTCTCCTATACCCCTCAGGCATAGGGTATCTCCACTCTCTACCAGTCTGACTACAGGCCTTGATTGGTTTAGGAAAATATGATATGTTCAGATCCTACACTGTTTTTCGCATCCAACTGCATTGGCTGTGGTTCGTGAGACAGAATGAGGGAGAGAGAGAGAGAGGAGAGAGGAGAGAGGAGAAAGAGAGAGAGAGAGAGAGAGAGAGAGAGAGAGAGAGAGAGAGAGAGACGGCGTGAGAGAGAGAGGAGAAGGAAGAGAGAGAGAGAGAGAGAGAGAGAGGGGAGAGGCCCTTCTTGGCATGTGGACAACAGTGAGAGTAGTACACTACCTGTCAAGGTGTGACATTTTAGGGAACCCCAGCAAACAGGAGATATTGTGCAGACAGAGGACAGTGCAGGGGGAACAATCCATGTGTTGTCACTCCTCATATGTGTCCAGGTGCTACGGGCCTATTCATTCATGCCATTCAAATGCACCTGCAAACAGTACAGTGTATTGAATGTGGTTCTCTTTGTTGGGGCTTGTGTAGTTTAAGAGGCGTGGTCTATGGTGCAGGTGGTATGAAATATGCAGGTCATTGGACCTTGGGCCTGGACTATGAGACAAAGCTAAATTCATCGATCCACCGAAAGTTAGGAGACAATGACAATAGTTACTTGTTCCAGCAGCCAAGTTTGCAGATATTGGGCGCCTCTATAGTTTTCAAACACTCAGGTATTCTATTTCATTAGGCTACTCACCTTTCAAAAGTCCTCTTTCGTCTGTAGTAACATCCCTTCGTTGCACAGCAAGTATCAATAGCTATTAGTAGGGCAAGATTTACAACCAGGCCTACATGAACAAATATACAGGTAAGTGCCAAAATAAAGAAACACCAACATAAAGTGTCTTAATAGGGCATTGGAGCCACCACAAGCTATGCGAGGCTTCAGTGCACTTTGGCACAGATTCTACAAGTGTCTGGAACTCTAGTTGGAGAGGATGCGACACCATTCTTCCCATGAAGAAATTCCATCATTTTAGTGTTTTTTGTTGATGGTGGGAACAGAAATGCTGTCTCAGGCGCTGCTCCAGAATCTTCCACAAAATTCAATTGGGTTGAGATCTGGTGACTGAGACACACACACACTACTAATGTGATCCTTTGAGACCCCGTTTTCATAGTCACTGGAGATCTCTTCTTCTAGCCATGGTAGCCCAAAATAATGAGCAAATGGGCATTTTTATGGCCTATATGACCCTAAGCATGATGGGATGTTAACTGCTTAATGAACTCTTGTGTTGAAGCTCCTCTTTCAGCCATGCACTTTGCTATCCTGGTTTATCTAAGTCTTTCCTTTATTGTAGAGCTTGGTTTACATGTAGGTTGTTGTTACAACATGACAGGTGTGAGCTAGTGTTGCGGTAGTGCTTGGTGGCGTGCGGGGAGATTGGTCTTGCATATCTTGTGGAGATTCCAGGTGGCGCTGATCACTGAATGTCATATATTCATCCCTCTATGTTGCAGTGTTATAAATGGTGTCCTCTATCATAGGCTACTATCAGCGATTCATTCATGATCTTTGAATGAATCATGTTTGTACTATAGTTGTTAGCAGGCAGTTGACAACTTGCACATTCAGCAAGGCTCATTGGAAACTGCCATTATAAATGTCATGTGGTTGTGTCTTTGACTGCAGTTCCGGTTTGCTCTGCCAGTTGAAATTTGCAAATAAAACAAAGAAATGTTGAATATTGACATAGAACTGTGTACGACTAGTACTTTGTTATTGTGAAATGAGGCCCAACTTCTCCCTCCCTTTTGTCCCCCATATCATACAATCTACTGATATCATCATCTGGGACTGAACCTAACTTACTGACATCATAAAAATCCATGTCTCTTTCCACTCCAGGTAGGTGGTGAGGCAGGCCCTTACCAGGCAGGTGGAATGTTCCCATTGTCAGGCAGCTGGTGCTCCTGTAGGTGGGACTGTAGGTGGGAAGGCGATGGGCTGGGTAGATACCGCTGGCTGGAGCTGGGCTGGGCTCAAGGCCCGCCTCGGTGTGCGCCTGTCAGGAGCCGCTTCCACCCTGTAGTGGTAAAACAGCCTGGAAGAATTCCTCCTTGATCCTCCCCTCTTCCCTGCCTGAAACAGATGCTTGCCTTTGATGTGCGGCCCGGGCCCAGAGCAGAGATCATTTGATGAATGATATCCTCCCTCTTTATATGTTCTAGTCTTTCCCCACTACTGGGTAGTGGTCTCCCGGCCTGTCCCGTCTCATTCTGCTCCGGTGAACGACAGGATATATATAATTAGCCATGGATTGTCAGCTGAGATATGTTGTTAGTAATAATGTCTTCCAGTAATCATACTCGACAGCAAGTAGAAGTAAAGGCTACATTGTATGTTTATGTGACAGTAGCCAATCATGTGGCGTTAGCCCCAAGGCTGATGTTATCAAGTCTTTTCTAGAGATTTTATGTCCACTTTGGGTGACATCCACTACACTAATTCATGATAGAAGCCAAAGTCATAGGATCACATAGCTACAGTCAGTCAAACACCATGGTGACTAGTGATGAGGATACTCCAATAAGAAATAGTCATTCACGTAATACACAGCTAGTACACAACAATACCCAATGTGTACCAGCTCCAAGACTTAGTTGGTATACTGTATTATGAGTGATGGTTTATGTCATGCAAATGACCATAGGAGTTGGCTCTTGTGCAGAAACAGATACATTTACATTTTAGTCATTTAGCAGGCGCTCTTATCAGGAGAGCGACTTACAGTTAGTGAGTGCATACATTATTAGTATAAAAAATAAAAAATCATACTGGCCCCCAGTGGGGCGTCCAGACCCACAACCCTGAGCGTTGCAAGCGCATGCATGCTCTACCAACTGAGCTACATCCCTGCCCAGATCTGGAACAAGGCTAGCCTACTGTACTATGTTGTTATTATACAGTCACTCTCTAAACCATGCTTGACCAGGATACTATGGAGTCAGGATGGACTGATATGGGAACAAAAGGATGACTGAACCGTCCTATTTTATGACATGAGTTAGCTTTGCTTTGATTTTTTCTGTCAAGAGTCCACCAGAATCATCCTGGTGTATATACCATTTGTGCATTTGTAAGAAGAAGAAGTCTGTTTTATAATGGGGCACTGAACCAGATGGGGAGATAAATTGGAGATATAAATGCGCGGAGTCCCATGTAAGCGGCTGAACCTTTTGGCGATGGGGAGGGGGTGTGATGTCATCATATGTGCCACGTATAGGTCACCGTGCATATCTATGGACTGGAGAATCTCTAGGATAGCAGGAGGAGGAACAGACCGTTTCTTTTCACATCAATCACAAATGGCATTACAGTACATTAAAGCTTGCTGTACTATGACATCTTATTTGCAGTAGCCCATAAACACCTAGTTGATGCCTGGCTACTAATTTGGTTTTGTAAGTCCCTTAGATGTTACTTGAGGTGCATTTTCCTTATTGCATTTGCCTCTGTTCTAGTTGACAAAAGGGGATCCTGTGTCATTTGTACTGCCATTTTCTAAATTGCTTTGAAAGTAGATATACCACAGTATAGCACCTCCAGTCAAGCCAAGCATTTAGCATATCTGGCAATCATCATGGCAATCTCATAAACTGTACTGTACATAAAACTGTCTCGAAACACTGTTTCGTAAAACCGTTCTACAGTTTTAGCCAAGAATGAAAAGAAAGTAAATGGGTAAGAAATGTACTGATGATGTGAGACAGTGGTTCAAGTCAATGTGAACAAGTGGGTTTCAGGTGAGGAGAGTAGACAGACAGACAGACAGGTGAGTATTGGCAGACAGGAGGCTGAGTGAGACAGACAGACAGACAGGAGGAAGTAGACAGACAGACAGACCCAGGTGAGGGAGAGCAGACAGACCCAGACAGGTGAGGTGAGTAGACAGACAGACAGACAGGAGAGCAGAGCAGACAGGTGAGAGGAGAGTAGGCAGACAGGTGAGGAGAGCAGGCAGACAGACCAGGTGAGGTGAGTAGACAGACAGACAGACAGACAGGAGAGTAGACAGACAGGTGAGGAGAGTAGACAGACAGGTGAGGAGAGTAGACAGACAGGTGAGGAGAGCAGACAGACAGACAGGTGAGGAGAGCAGACAGACAGACAGGTGAGGAGAGCAGACAGACAGACAGGTGAGGAGAGTAGACAGACAGGTACATGGCACAGTAACATTAGTAAAACATTAACATCTTTTCTAGTAGTATTTTTTTTGGACTGGCAGCCAGCCATGTTGTAAAGAACACTCTTTGGCCGAATTTTATAATGAAATCCAGATATGATTAAGGATTCAAAGTCCCATCGATTCAAAGTGGAGCTGTCTGAAAGAATTACCTCTATTCTTCACACAGATGAAAAGGAGTAATAATCACTTCTTATACAATGTACATGAGGGAAAAAAAGTATTTGATCCTGCTGATTTTGTGCGTTTTGCCCACTGACATAAGAAAGTGAGTCAGTCTATAATTTTATTGAGTAGGTTTGTTTGAACAGTAGAGAGACAAGAATAACAACAAAAAAATCCAGAAAAACACATGTCAAAAAATTTTATAGAATGATTTGCATTTTAATGAAGTAAGTATTTGACCCCTCTTACAAGCCTTGTGACTTAGTACTTGGTGGTAAACCCTTGTTTAATCACAGAGTCAGGCGTTTGTTGTAGTTGGCACCAGGTTTGCACACATCTCAGGAGGATTTTGTCCCATCACTCTTTGCAATCTTCTCCAAGTCATTAGGGTTTTTGAGGCTGCGTTTGGCAGCTTCGACATCCCAGCTCCCTCCACAGATTTTCTTTTAAGTTGGGTCTGGAGACTGGCTAGGCCACTCCAGGACACAATGTCTTCTCTTGAGCCACTCCTTGTTAGGCTGTGTGTTTTGGGTCATTGTCATGCTGGAGTGCCCAGCCCTGACCCGATTTTCCTAATGCCCTGGCTGAGGGAAGGAGGTTGATGCAGTGAAGTTGTTCTGTCCCGCTAAAACACTCCCAAACATAATGTTTCCACCTCCATCGTTTGCAGCCGGTGGGGATGGTGTTCTTGGGGTCATAGGCATGCATTCCTCCTCTCTCCAGTGAGTTAGTTGATGCCAAAGAGCTCCATTTTGGTCTCATCTGGCCACACTTACTCACCAGTTCTCCTCTGAATCATTCAATTTTCGTTGGCAAACTTCAGGCGGCCCTGTCTATTTGCTTTCTTGAGCAACCTGCAGGTGCTGCAGGATTTCAGTCTTCACGGCGTAGTGTGTGCGTGTTGCTTGGTGACCCGTAGTCCCACTTCTGCTTGAGATCATTGACAAGATCATCCCGTGTTAGTTCTGGGCTGATTCTCACCGTTCCCATGATCATTACCCAACTCCACGGGTGAAGATCTTGCATGAGCCCCAGGCCGAGGGAGATTAAGCAGTTCTTTTGTGTTTTCTTACATTCTGGAATAATTGCACCAACTGCTATTGTCCCCTTCTCACCAAGCTGTGAGCGATGGTCTTGTAGCCCATTCCAGTCTTGTGTGGAGTCAGCAATCTTCATCCCTGACATCCGTGGCAAGCTCTTTGGTCTTATGGCCATAGTTGGAGAGTTTGGAATCTGTTGATTGATTGCTTTCTGTGGACAGGTGTCTTTTATACAGGTAACAAGCAGCTGAGATTAGGAGCATTCCCTTTAAATTGTGCTCTAATCTCGGCTCGTTGTATAAACCTGAAATCTTTCTGATTGAGAGGTCAAATACTTATTTCCCTCAATAAAAATGCAAATCAATTTATAACATTTTTGACATGCGTTTTTCTGGATTTTGTTGTTGTTATTCTGTCTCACTGTTCAAATAAACAGTAAAATTGTAGATGGATCATTTCTTTGTCAGTGGGCAAGGCGTACAAAATCAGCAGGGGATCAAATACTTTCCCTCATATGTGATCAGTCGGCTAAAACATCACAAAGGGTTAAAGAATCTGCAGTATAACTCCTGCACACTAAATCCCCCCAAAGAACTACACCCCCACCACCTCCGAGAAAGTTAAAAGAACAACCAAAATATCGCATACACTTCACAATCCCTACAGCATTCACACTCATTTACAGCTAACAAAAAACAACAGCACTCCCTTTGAGAAGTGGTATCGAGGTCAAAGATTGATTACCATTTAAGATTGAACAAGGTCTGGCAAAGTGGGGGTAGAAAAATGACTGCTGGCAGGCAGGTCTATTGGTTACTGAGTCTCCATGGAGTGGATTGGATGGAAATATCGGGTCCTCCTGTCTGAGAGGGGCTACTTGTTTAAGGCCGCACGGATTAACCCTCTGTGTTCCCACTTGGCCCGAGTGTCTGAGCCCCCAGCTGGAGTTGGACAGTGTGTGTGTGTGTGACAAACACCACACACACACACACATGCGAACAGAGACAGAGAGTGTGAAAGGGGATTATGAAGGGGTCTTTCCTCTCCTATCCATGACCTGTCCACGTGATTCAGGCTTAGTGAGCACAGAGCGGTTTCAATGTGCAGGGTCTCAGAATATTAAAGCAAATGGAAATTCTATACCAACACATGTGGGCCTTGAGGGAATTTCTGGGGCGTCACGACCAAGCCACAACAGGACCCAGTTGGAAACACATTACAGGTTGTCACACATACGTCAGTACTTATGTGCCTGATGGGAAATGACAGGGTATTCTACGGTGTGCTTCGGGAATGAGATCACCTACTCTGGTTTCAGTCATTGAAAGCTCATCAATGGTAGTTCTTTTTGAAGCAAATTAGATTTAGTTCTGAGTTAAACATGAATTCTTTGATGATACAGTATATTTCAGAGTCTGGAACTATTTTATTTATATGTAGCTTTTGTGGACCATGGATAACCCAACTAAAAATTAAACACAAAATGTATCTATTTGCTAAAAACGGTTTATTGGAGAACATGGACAATAATACATAAACCGATATATTTTTCTTTCAACCATACTGACAGAGAACGGCGCATGTTTGTACAGTAGTAACCAAATGGAAAATATTATAATCAGTACAAAAGAATATTAAAACCAGCAAACAAACTATTATAGTGACAGAACACAGGAGGCTGCTGAGGGAGAACGCTCATGCTAATGGCTGGAGCGGAGCAAATGGAATGGCATCAAAGCACATTGAAAATTCGTTTGATGTGTTTGATACCATTCCACCATTTCTGCCCAGTCATTAGCACGAGGCCGTCCTCCCCAATTAAAGGTGCCACCAGCTCTCCTGTGTGAGGACTTCAACATCTAAAAAACGGATAATTCACTAAAACCAACAATCATGGGTGTTAAGCGCTTCACTACATGCCTACATCAAGGTAAAAAGATAACATATCTGCATCACTTATCAGTATGGAGAAATAAAGCTAATGTTAAAAACAGTGTGTAAGTATTTCTAAAGGTTTAGTCCGGTTGCAGCCCTTAAAAACATTTCATTAGTTCGTACTCATCTGCTGTGCAAGATTGTTTCCTGGAGCTATTGGACCGCTTTTAGTGTAAGAGAGGCAAGTGGGAGATTGAGACAGGGTGTGTGTGTGTGTGTGTGAGAGAGAGTGCAACGTGTCTGTGAGAGAGCGGTTGACAAAGACAAGGCACTCGACTTTGACCTCAAACTCCAATTCAAACCACAGTTAGACCCAGCAACCTCAGATGACAGTTACCCACAGAGTGAAGCTACACAGTGATGGCTTGTTTTAAGTTCACTAGATAAGTCTACTGTTTTCAGGAACTTATTTGCAGTGTGCATGCGGACAAAGGGACAAAGCCAAACACTCAGGGAAGTAGTCAATATAATCCCACCTTAGCCATGGGCACGGGCACATTAACAGTTCTATGAAATATTAATAAGGAAGTTCATTGATTCCTACATATCATGTTTTCATACTAAACCACATCTTGTTACATAATGGAACACCTTATCTCATTCTCTAAAAAAGACAATTCATTCACAATCTTCGGCTCATCACACCTTTTAAAATGGACCTTTGAACATTTTTTAAACATTTTAAAAAATACTGATAGTTGCACAGTAGTGAAACCAATTTCACAAATGGTGAGTTTAAATAAAGTACATACTCAGTGTGGTAAGACTGAAGCCCAGTGACAGTAGCAGCAGAATGAGAGGAGAGGTGGGGTGGAGGTGGAGTGTGTGTGTTGGAGAGGGACATCTGGAAGCGAGCCACAGGGCAAGGATGGAACGTGGCTATAGCTGTTCAGTGGTCATAAATATTCATCTTTAGCTGTTTTAGAGGAGATAGCTGGAGTCGTATTCATTAGGCCGCAAACAAAGGAAAATGGACTGAAGCAGGGAGGGACTATCTGGACTTGTCCAATGAGAACCAACTTGTTTTACGTTTTCTTAGTGAGAAACATTTTAAAAAAGTGCTGTTGTGGGCCCTAATGAATACGACCTGATGTCCCCAATTTGACCTTTGACCCCATTTGACCTTATGTAGCCTTCTCCAGGGACTGGTAGTACTCCTGGTAGCCCAAGCTTTGGGGCCATGAGGCCTTCGGAGGGTTCTGTCCCCCGCCCGAGCCATCTTTTGCATCCGTGTCCCTGAGATGAAGTCATAGTCTTGATGGCTGGAACAAAAAAGGAGGTTTTAAAAGGCACAGTCTGTCATTTCAACAGCCTGACTCTGAAGATTTGTTTGGTAAGTAGGAGAGATCTTCTAACTCACTGTGTGGATGAATGGCATGACAAACTTCAGACAAGGAAGAGAGTTCTTTTTGCATTCACAAAATGCACTTCATATGTTTGAAAAAAGGCTAGTATTGGTGGTGGAGGTAAACACGCACCTCAGTCCTTATGCTAGGGGACTTGTTATATCAAAGAATCTCAGACACATGAAACAGCGGTACATAAAGACGTACTTCAAATAATGACAAAAGAAGAAATCTTAACGTCAGACCTTCCAGCCATTAAATTCAAACCTTCTGTTAGACCACTCAGTTTAACAACTGGTTAGAAAATTAATGCTGGCAAAAAATGTCTAAACACAGCTAGTGGTCTCAAACCAAAATGAGAGGAATTCCTGCAACAAACCAGAGCTAGTCTGATACAGTCTCCCATGACTCCATACACCATTAATAGTAAGTGGAGGATAAATTAAATATTTATCAATGATTGATTAATTAGATACTAATATAGATTCCTTCATTTAGACAAATGGGGGTAACATTCAAGCATTCCTGCTCTCACCACCGTTACCATGCACTTTCCTCATAATAATCACATTTGTCAAATGTGGTTTCGTTTCTCCTTCAGGTTTGCTGTCATGTGGGCTTTTGTTGTGCTTGTGAGTGTCTTGTATAGATTTGTACTGTTAGGGCTTTGCCTTATGGGAGGCCACGTGTTTCCACACATTAGAAAACCTCATCATGGGTTCCTGACCAGTTCTGGTAGGGGCTCTGCTGGGGGCTGGAGAGTTGATGCAAATTCCTGTTCCAAGCGTTCTGCAGGTCCTCTCTGTCAACCACCTCCTGAAATTTAACATTGAAGCCAGCAGACAATTTGGGGTTGGATTGGGGTTTCATTTTCATTTCAATTCAGAAAATGTCATTTTTCTCCATTCTTGAATTGGACTTTAAATTAGTCAATTCATCTCATTCTTAAAGGACTCTGTAGGTTTCTGGGTTGTCTATTTCCTTGAACCCAGATCAAAATGAGCTGTTAAATCTGGTACAATGCATCATTTCTTAAGTGTACTGAAATGTGTGTTTTTGTAGTACATTGTCCCTGTTCAAATAAACGTAATAGATAAATTACATTAAAACTCCCTAGTGCTGCTGAGAGTCATCCTCATGTTATTTTCCTCTGCCCAACAGTGAGACCTGAGCCTGCAGTACAGAGTGCAGCCCAATGCAGACCAGACTGACAGCCAGGTGGCAGAACCCAGAGCGTGTGTGTGTCTGACAGGGGTGCCAACGTGTCAGCTCCCGTTTTACACCTTCAGACAAACAGACTGTCTCTCCTTCTCCACAGGAAGTAATGGGATAACCTTCCTCCTGACCTTTGTAATGCAAACCCACTGTTGAACACATCAACTACTGTATTCTCCCCAGAAATTAAACACTTTTGTACTGGATAGTCACACCTTATCAGATTGTCCTGGTTTCTATCAGATTTATGGCACAAGACCAAGGGGGCCTAACACTTGCAGTCTTGCTGGGGAAGGAAGTGAAAGGGTGGAATATTATCCAGTTAACCTGTTCTACTGTATGCTATGTTCAACATGTTCTGGTCCTCGGTTACAAAATGAGAGGCGGGGCGGGCGCGAGCGCGGCGAGCGAGAGGGGGCCCCCCCCCCCCCGGGAGAGAGAGAGATACACACAGAAGAGAGAGGAGGAAGGAGGCACAAAACTCCAAACAGCAGAGGAAGAACATATTATGCGGTCAAATGAGAAACAGCTTTAAGCTGATTTGAAACCATTACACTATAGAAGGAGACTTTAAGGATGGGTAATAATTAGGCCCTAGCATCATATTCCTCTCACATTTGGCAGCGCCCGGCTGGCACAATGTGCCACGAGGAGAATGGTGAGCAGACAGAATGCCATAGAATTTCAGAAACCAACCAGAACCTTTGAAATAGTGATTTTAGCGTTACCCTCTGCTCTCCAGCTCTCCTGGCAGCTAGCCTTGCTTTATTATGGTCAGAAAGAAACCCAGTCTGATACATTATAGCTTTTCTGACTTAGCTCTTTTTGGGTCTTCAGGTTTCCTTAATAAAAACAACACAAATTGAGCTGAAATGAATAGCATACTGTTATATAATGTTATTGTGACAGTCAATGGACAATTACTTTGCTGGAAGAGAAGAATATACCTGTGTGTGTTAGAAGTCTTCGCCAGTCCAGACTTGAGTATTAACAGAAGTCTCGATTGAAAACATAGCGAATTTGAGTCGATGGTTGATAATAACCACATAGTGTTTTGTCGTATTCTTTGTTCATACGTCACAGTAAGAGTATCTCAAGCTAGCAGGAAGATTTAGTGCTATCAACGGTCTTATCCAATTGTAAAACTGGTCTAGAAACACTGGATAAGAAGTTCTAATACTCACAAGTTGATAGAGAAATATTCATTTATTGTTCCTTTATTACATACCAAATTGTTTTGGCGTGAGGCTTTATCAACATACTTGACTAGGAGTATGGAAAGCCAGATGAAACAGGCTATAAAACAGCTTTGTCAGTTGTGGCTCTTGCTGTGGGAGTGATTCTCCTGCTTTCAAATATATATCTGTGCTCCATTTCTTAATCCCATGCCTAGGTGAAACTTAACTAGGTGTGGGGAAATATTTCCTTTCAGACTAGTTCTCCTGCCGATTGTGGTATTCTCCCCCGATATACAAATACCATATTTATCTCGTCAACTCAATTTATTCTGATATCAAAACATACGTCATGGATCTACTCGACCTTTTGATCAATCAGTTCTTACTTTTTAGCTATCATATTCCTTTGATCAGTCAGATCAGTTTCCAGTCATGATATTCTAAGCCAAACAAAAAGTGGTAGCGTGATTAAAGCCCATAGCACACTGAGATTGCCACGATTTTTAAATTTTTAGTCATAGTCTGCAGTATCCGTATACAGACTTTTACAGACTAATTAATAGCAGTTCTCGGTGATTTCCGAGCGACTTCAAAAGCTCTGAGAAAGCCACAAAACTCTGTAAGGCACATAGGAAAGCAAAGTAGTTCCTGTTATTCTTGGCTTTGCTGTTTGCTCTAGATGAAGACGTAAAAAGGAAGGGAAACACATGGGAGGTTTGAGTGGAAAACTAATGAATTAGTCAATTTGGGTTATTGGAGAGAGGCATGATAGTATTTAAGGCTGTTGAACAACATTCCTGTGCGATGGATATCTGGGCGTGTTCACACAATCACAAACAGGAGGTATCTACTACATGTCAATAAATAGGGAATGTGTTCTTAATTGACTTGCCTAGTTAAATTTGAAGCAAAAAAAATAAAAAAGCAACTCATTTCTTTTGCGTTGCAAGCGTTTTGTTGTTTGTCTAATGAACACAATATCTTACCCACTTCAAGACTGTAAGGCAGTATATATATATTACTAGTATTTTTGATATCTAGGTAAAGGATAACTAAATGGTGACTAATTCTGATTGGTTGAAGTCACCAGACCTGTATGACAGGACTCATCATCATGATGAAACATCTTAAAACCTTCAAAGAATATAACATTTGGACTTATTACATCTATTGTTGAAAAACACTGGTATTATAGGTGACATCCACTGATTACATTCTTGAACCTCAGGCGTCATTATTCCATTGGGGCTATTCTTCTGTGC
Organism: Coregonus clupeaformis; assembly: GCF_020615455.1. Classification (NCBI taxonomy): domain Eukaryota; kingdom Metazoa; phylum Chordata; class Actinopteri; order Salmoniformes; family Salmonidae; genus Coregonus; species Coregonus clupeaformis. The sequence continues at coordinate 163,524 of NW_025533630.1, forward strand.
TTCATGCAAACACAAAATAGCAGGCAGACAGACAACACACTTATAACAAACACACAACAAGGAGATGGAGACGGGGCTGGCACTAAGCAGTAGTGGCGGTTTACTTCATACATTTTGTGAGTCCATAGCCTTCTTGGCTTTATTGTTGGCTGGAGCCTGTAGAAAGTACGATCTCCAGGAAGTGATGAGTCCAGGCGCCATAGTGAGGACCTTAGCGCCGATGGGTGGGCTCGTGCAGGTCCTTGCCCGTGGCCTGGTGACATCCGCTTGAGTGTGACCCGATAAGTTGGCGCCGGCCTCATTTGAGCGACATTGCCACACCCTGTGTATGGTAAATATATATATATACACCTAGGTTACTCAAAACCAGATATCAATGCTAACTTTTGGCATTTCTGATGGGAAAAATACTAGACTTAAACAGTAAAAATACCTTTTTAGCATTTTCAATGGAAAACCCTCTAATTATCAGCTGAATGCTAGCGTTTGGGCCGTTTTGTCAGTGCAGCCAGGAAGAAGTGGTTGGGCAGCTCTTTCAGTGGGTTGGAAAAACAAGGAGGTTTATGCCTGTGGAGCGCGTTGTGGTGAGAGGAGATAGGAGGAAAAGCAGCAGCGTTACCTTGACATGATTTGTGATTAAATGCGGTGGAGACACAATTGCCTAAATGCGGTGAACGATGTCTCGCTGCTGCTGCGATGGGCATGAAACCAAATTTCTCTTCATTACAAGCAATTTCTTCAATGTGAAGCAGTCAATTCTGGTGGTAGCGTTTGGACAGGTCTCAAATCCCCCAGCATGGCGTCCGTGATGCGAGAATCGTTTCACCCACATTACAAGTGGCAATATACTGAACTTGGGTGGAGATTTCAAATGACTAAAGAAAGCAAGACATTCTTTTGGCTATCACCCTACTTAACCACCATGCCTCCATCAAGTCTCTTAAAATTGGAAGTCTTGTACTAACCTAAACCTTTAGTCCTTAAACTAAAAGGCCTTGTTAGAGAGAGAGGCAAAAGGAGTTTGGAGAAAAAAACAGTTAAGCTCATAGGCAGTGGAAGGGGAGGGTGGTGGTTTATTTTGTTGGCTGGTTTTGCCAGGTTGGAAGTTGGTCTTAAGATGAGACCCACTCAGGGCCAGAGCCGCAAGGGACCTCCTCCAATCTTTACTTATTCTTTGCCTGTCCTCCCGGCATGTAAATATCCTGCCTTGCCTTCCTGGGATTAGATTCCTGCTAAATGTACTAAATGTTTTATTACATTGGTTTTATTTTAATTATTCTTAACACTTTTTTACTCTTATCATGGCATAAATGATAAAGGAACCTATAAGTAAGCATTCATCATGACCACCATATGTCCTGTTGTGTTTTTTGTAGAAAGTATTCACACCATAAACTTTTTCATCATTACACATTTATTTCTTATGAATTTAAAATGGAATAAATTAAGTTTATCACTAGCTTTACACACAATACTACATAATATCATGAGTATTATTTTTGACCTTTATAATAAAAAATGGAAGCTAAATATCTTTAGTCAATAGTATTAATCCCTTTATTACCAATAAGCCTAAATATTATTGACAAGTTCAGGAGTTAAATGTGTAACAAGTCACACTGTCATACATGTGGACTGCAATAATTACATTACATTTTTACATTTACGTCATTTAGCAGGCGCTCTTATCAGGCGACTTACAGTTAATTGAATACATATTTTTTTATACTGGCCCCGTGCAAATCCGACCACAACCTGGTACAAACGCCATACTCTATAACTAGGCTACATCTGCGGCTATTCCTCCCCCTACCTGGGCAGCGCTCTGACCAGTGTGCCCTTCATGGAGTCTCCAGTGCGGCCCGGCTGCGACAGACCTGGATTCGGGCAGGATCTCCTGGTGCTACAGGTGCTTTGCGTGCAGTGCCTTGAACCCTAAGCCACTCCAACCAATAGTGTTAACATGATTTTTAACCAGCTATCTCATCTCTGTTTCCCCACACATACAATTATCTGTGAGTCCTCAACTTGAGCAGTAAGATTTCAAACACAGATTCAACCACAAAGACAGGGGAAACACCTTATATAAAAGAAAGGTACCTATTAGTAGATGGTGAAAAAAACTAAATAAGCAGACATTGAATATCCTTTGAGCATGGTAGGTTATTAATTACACTTTGGATGGTGTGTCAATACATCCAGTCACTACAAAGATACAGCGTCCTTCCTAACTCACCGTCACTGCTCTACCCACATGTACATATTATTTTAACTACCTCCTTTCTTGGTGCCACTTGTGTCTACAGTACTGTATATATGGCCTCCCTACATTTATTTTATTTTACTTATTCTTTTTTTTATCTTTGTTGTTGTTTTTATTTTTCTTTTTAATTAAAAAATAAATGCACTGTTGGTTAAGGGCTGTAAGTAAGCATTTCACTGCAATATTACCTGGCCTTATTTTGCTTTTATGTGGCCAATAAAAATTTGATTTGATTTGATGCAGCTCAGGGATTTCACCATGGGACAATGGTGACACAAAAACAGTTACAGGTTTAATGGCTGTGATAAAGGAAAAAACTGAGGATGGATCAACAACGACCATAAGTGCTCCACAATACTAACCTAACTGACAGAGTGAAAAGGAAGCCTGTAAAGACAAAACATTCCAAACTTGCATCCTGTTTGCAACAAATTACTAAAGTAATATTTATAAAAAAATGTGGCAAAACAATTCCTTTTTATTATGAATATATTTAGGTCAATCAGAATAACACATAGCTTCAAATTATCGCTCCCATATTTTCAAATATAGTGAGCAGCTGAATCATATTATGGGTATGCTTTGTCATCGTTAAAAACTTAAAGTTTCCCGGATAAAAAAATAAACAATGGAGCTAAGTACAAATGTATGGTTCAGTCTGCTTTCCACCAGCTTGCTGGTGTTCATGCTGGCAGGACAGCCTTCAACTGAGGCCAAATCTAAGCCTGGGTTGCTTACCAGAAGACAGTGAATGTTCTGAAGTGGCAAGGTGGTTTGACTTAAATCTGCTTGAAAATCTGTGGACTTGAAAAGTGTGTATTGATCAACCAGTTTATTGAGCTTGAAGAATTTTTGAGCAAAATAATGACGAGCATTGGCACAATCAGGTGTTACAGCTCTTGAAGACTTTGCAATTCCACAGCATTAAATAAAGCTTGCCAAAGGTAGTTCTAACATGTATTAACTCAGGGTTGTGATACTTATGTTAATGAGATATTTCTGTATTTAATTTTCAATACATTTGCAAAAGTTTCTAAAAACATGTTGTTTTCACTTTGTCATAATGGGGTATTGTGTGTAGATTGGTGAGAAAAAAAACAATTTCATTAAATGTGTGGAGATAAGTCAGAGGTATGAATACTTTCTGCAGAAATTTGCCCATTATGATAAAATAAACTTGACTTATGATGGATGGAATGTAGCATATGTAGTCAAACGCACATAACATTTCATGAGGTATTGGATAGAATGGAAAAATATTGTAGTAGTTTGTTAAGTTTATTTTCTTCTAAATGTATGGTTATGGACTGCTATTTAGGCATGTTGTATAATTTTGAGCCTGTAAGTCTTTATATTGTATGGGTGTAGGGCATCTGAAGGAAAGGTCTGCCACTACCTCGCTTTCCAACAGCAGTGAATGAATTGAGGAGACAACTGGTAGAGAAGATGCAGCAACTCTTGGAGGACAATGGGTACATGAAAACCCTTTATCTTCAGAAGGCCAAAAGCAAGCAGCATTGAATCTGCACCCCCAACAATAAAGGAAGCTTTTGTAGTGCATTTGATGCCAGGCTGTGAAATCACACAGACAGATGATGGGCCATTTCTCTTCAGGCTGCATTGTGTTTCCCAGAACAGAACTGAACATGGCTTAGTCTGAGTCTCAATGATCATCTCCCCCATAACCTGACTACATGATTAAAGCACAGCAGCAGACTTTAAACTAGCTAGACAAGCATGTCAAGTAAAGACAACATAAAAGGACAGAAATAATATTCAACTTTCTAAGTCTAAATCAGGTCTGTCCCCATCATATTACATCACTGTGACCATCAGGCAATTTAAGTAGCCTCCAGTTCTCGAACTGTGCTCCCAAGTGTACTCATTACTTTGGCTTGTGTTACAGACTTTGTCAGGTCCATAGAAATAGAATCCATGAAATGGACTTGGCTGCCAGTCCACCCATTATTTCAACCATTGACTTGAATGGGGAGGACCGTTCTATAGGTTTATTTCTATGAGTCAGGTCACTGCTAACTTACCTCAGTAGGGCGTACATCACAGGCGGCAGGAGTAACACGATGGTGTTTTGGAGTTTGAGCACGCCTAAGTCCAGCACGGCGCGTGCTGCTTCCTCTGCGCCACTCTTAAGGCCGTCGTGTTTCATGTTCCCGGCCGCCAGTGGGTGCAGCAGTCGACAAGACGGCGGTAGCCCACGTTCCATCAGACGCCTGTGGGTGTCACTGCATGAGGCGTGGCCGTTGCAGTTGCGCGGCTGGAAGGCAAACACTCGTCCTGGGAGGAAAAAGGTCAGAAGAACAGTTGGCTGCTTTTCTTAAACTGAGAGGAGAGGAGAGGAGAGATGGGGCTCTCAGCAGATGGTTGGAAACATTCTCTGTTAGCTAATACTCTTCACATTACCTGCATTCATCTCCTTGAACGTGTTTGAGCTCAGTGG